>NW_010097667.1:0-89347 GCF_000699245.1 Pterocles gutturalis
TGTCCCCCCCCCCCTCCAGATGTGGGGTCAGTAGATGTGGTTGATCCTCTGAGCACAATGTCTGCATCTGAACAGATTAATTGCATATAGCTATGCAAGCTGAGGTAACAAAATTTAAAAAATCGCGAACTGGTAGGCACTGAGAGAGTAAATATATAGAGAAATAACCTCCCCCCAAATCCAGCCATGGGCCAGTATTATTTTCTTTAATATCAGTTTGATAGTTGTGTAATATAACTTGTGGGGGTGCCTGCACTGCTCACCTTTGGCAAATTGATGTGGAAAACAACAGCTGTTAAAATAGATAAGTGAGTGTAAACAGCATGTGCGGATGGAAAACGCAGAAGTGTCTGAGAGGGCATTTGCCCAAAACTCATCTTGCTGAAGAGAGAGACAACCATCAGTCCTCAACTGATTGTGCTAAAGAGGATGGCATCCATCAGCTGGATTAAACAGTAACCAGGGAATGACAAAGACAATTTTGAAACAAAGAATGAGTTGGTCTGAAAAGCACATTACAACCTCTGCCGAGACCAGACGCAGCAGCTTCCCCATCCACGAGACACCATCAGCAGCCAGCACCCAGCGCGTGGCCTGACCATGTGGGGTGCAGCATGTGGGGACCCACACTTTGGGTGTATGTGGGTGACCTGCTGGGGTGCCTTCCCGCCAGAGAGGGCATTAGCTGACTGTAGGGAGTAGCATGGACACTCCTAGAGGTGGAGCAGCCACAGCCGCAGTGGGAGTGGGGTGTAAGTGGGGGGACCCGTGCTCCCAAAAAAGAGAAGGGTGGGTGCCTGTGTGGGTGGGATGAGAACTTCAGGGGATTAGTTACAGAAGTGTGTTTAGGAACTTGCAGGAATTTATTATTGTTTTCGAAGCGTCTAACATGGTGGTTGAACTGCTGTGTTGCTGACGTAGATCCTGAATGTATAGTTCACTGATTGTCATTTAATTATATGTGTTTAATAAACCAATAAACCATTTAAATCTTGATTTAGTTTAACCTACATGAGTTGAGACATTTTTCCCTGCAACAATGAGCAGTTGATACAAGTTTTTGACTGATCCTGGCGGGAGAAGGCCTATATGCTCAGTGACTGAGAAAAGATTCCCTTCATGCTGAACTAGAGTCTAGCTGCAGGACAAGGGATGGTTTCTGGGGTGGACTGGCTGGCAGGTGGAGACAGAAAAGAGGATGTGATAGAGACAACGTGCTGTGTGCCTAGTGTTTGATAACTGGAGTAAATGCTTCTGGTGGATGGTACAGAGTTCCTCTGTCTGAGCACAGTCACCAAAACTGAAACCTGCCAGCTATCAACACTGTTGTGATGGAAGTAAAGGCAGCTTGTGAAGTCAGCAGAAGTCAAACCACTTTTCCGAAATGTCTCTTTTTGGCTGATGCAGGAAAAATTACTCTCATCTCCTCACTGAAAATAATATATAAATACTTTCTTGCATGAAATCCACCCTGTTTTCTTTGGCACATCTGGAAGTGACCACCACACAAGGAAGAAGCATTACCCAGGAACTAGCTATAAAGGTGTCAAGAACAGCACATGTTTTGTGACAACACAGGCACCTGGAGTCCTTACTGGAGCGGCAGCCAGCTTCCTGGTACGCAGCCACCGAGCTCAGGCAGCTACGTGAGCTCCCAATGCAGCCAACAGCTGCAAGTCTGGGGGACTGATTTGGCTTCACCCCTTCTGATCCAAACAAAATGGTCCCCATTTGGCTCCTACTGGATACAGCAGCACTATGCACCATTAAAACAGGCCGTCTTTAGTTTTCTGTCTTGGCAGCAAGATCACAAGACTTCACCCTCCTTGTGCTCCTAACCATGGTTCGTAAGGGGTTTCTGATGGCAGGCTGTATTTGGGCACCAGCCTGCTTGTCTGCCCCAGTTACAGCTCTGCTGTCTCCAGGGCCAGTCAGTCTGGGACATGCAGCATGAAACCAAGTCGAAGAACAAGAACTAAATAAACTCCAAAACTATTTTGAGGCCTGTTCTAATAGAGTTTAAAAAGAAACACAAAATCAGAGTGGAAATAGTTCTATCTTTAGGCATCAGGAGCAAGATTTATCTAAGCAGTACCACACAGGAGCTGGCAATGGGAATGGTAAGTTAGGGTTCGACTTGTTCCTAAACATCTTCTTCCAATTGTTCGGTCAGGGCCACAGTGGGATGCTACATGATTTACAGTGCCTGCCAGAGGCCTTTCTCCTTCTCCTCATGGGAGGTCCTTTCCCTAAACAACTCACAGATGTCTGTGATAATTTTAAAGATTACTCCAGCATTGTCCACACTAGAAGTTCTTACCGGCTGAAGGTAGATGACTCTGCAAACCGGGAAGCCTGCTGTCCACCGTGGGCTTCTTGGTGGTCTTTGCTTCGGTTTGGGTTGTCTGGTTCCACTGCAGTGTCCTGTGATGACCAACACTGCACCCTTACCTGCAACACAGTAACACAAAACATGTAAAAAACAAACACATTTTGACTGGAGAATCTCTAGTCTTCACATCCAGTTACCGTGACAAAAGATGTCATGCAGCCATGATGGGAACTATCTGTTTCTGTTACCCTGGTGTAAATTCAGTGCTGTGGTAATCATGATGGACTCTGAAACTCCCTTCTCTCTTTTAACCAGTCCTGTGCTGACTGTAGCATGTCACACGGCTCGAGAGGCACTCGCACACAGGTCAAATTAGATACGCATCTAATAGGAGTTTAAAAAGCACTGAAGTCTTTCTCATTATAATCAGTGGGAGCTAAGGACCTGACCTGTGTGGATGATTTGAAAGCCTCAGTTTGTATTTTTAGGTGCTTGTGTACCTTGGAAAATCTGCTTTGACTTTCCACAGTTAAGCCTTTCGGCTCAGATAGCCAGGATACATTTGCCATGGACATTTGTACCAGACCTTCATCAAAGTGGATCTGTAATGCAAAGGCATGACGGAAGCTGGGCTCTTGTGTCACTGGTGTCCACAGATCCATCAGGTGTTTCTCAAAAACTATCCATTCTTGCTGAATAAGACACCCCAAGTTATGGGCAGGGGGAAATGAACACCATAAGCAAACCACTCTGTCACCTCTGGTCTGACACTGGGACAGGTAGAGGCAGACAGCCCACATGGTGATGCTGCTGCTTACTTACATAAGGTGATACCTTTGTTTTCCTGTTATTTAGACACTATTTACCAGCTGCATAACACAAACCCTTGGAGGATATAATCATGACAAGACCCCTGAGTCAGCTAGAGTTTTGAGTTGCAGTTTTTTTCTCATGGGAAACATCGCCAAAATACCAACATGCAAATCTGTTCTTCTGCATGTTAAAAGTATTCCCCAGGCAACGAGGATTGTGAACTGAGCAGAAATTCCCTTTTCTCCCCACCCATGTTTCCTTTTGAAAGAGCAGTCACTGCTGATAATCAAAGGATCAGCTACCATCACCTGATGTTCAAAGCACTTCACAAATGAACACTCCATACCAAAATGGCCTTAGCTAACCAGATTTTTATAAGCTAGTTTTGTCAATTTTAAGAATGTAAGACTGGCCACACCTGGAACACACCAAGGGCCCATTTAATCCAGTATGTCTTCTCCAGCTGTGGCCAGTAGCAAATATTTAGAAAAAGACCCTAAGAAGAGGGTAAGTACAGAGTGACCGATGTGACCTCCCAGGTGCCAGCAGCCTGCCGCCTTGGGATTTCCTAAACGAGGGAGTACACTGACAGCTAAGTAAACTGGGTGTAGTCCCAAACCTAATCTGCGTCTCACTTTCGAGAAGCAGTTTGTATCCAGCACTTTGCACCTCACCCTCCAGCTCAGCGGTGTGACCACAGCCTCTGCAAGTTCACCTGAGTGAGCTTTAGAGGCCAGCAACGGCACAGAGGTGAGGGCAAGTCTCAGAGCAACACACGTGGACAGCTATAGCCTGCCCTGGGCTTTGCACTGATACTTTTCATCATGGTTAAGCAAGATGGTTTAAAGTTGTTTCTGGTCTTGTTATGTAGGTCACCATCAACTTCAGGGGGCTCACAGATCAGCCTTCCCATGGGGTGTGTGGTAACAATCAGACCACAGACTTCAGTGGACCCATGCTGGTCTATCTGATGAGTGAGGCAGCTCCGCTACCTGTTCATCTTACTGTCCCGGTGGTAATTTGAGCAGCCACCCACATGTCAACACCACCAAACAATGTACTAGCCTACAAGTGTATAAAGATCTCTCGATCTTCAACTCTGAGCTCCTTCTTTGGGTGCAGCCTCCTAGCATATGGGAATTGCCTCTGACTTTTTAGTCGAGATGACCAACTGAGGTGGCCTGTGTGTCACCTGTGGTGACCCGCTGACTCACAGTCTTTCCTTGCTGCACTGTGAGAAGAAGCTTGCCACATGGAAGGACACACTCTGCTAGACACATACTTAATTTATAAGTGCTAATTAATTGAATAATTGGTTGGTTAGCAAAGCCCTTGGTCTACACGATATTCAAAATGCCATCTGGAAAAAGGCTGGTGTGGTTAGTAAGATGGGTGCTCTGTTAAATCTGATACCTTTGTAAGAGAATCTGTCTCAGCACTACTGCTGAGACAGAATTTATCAATGAATATGTGTATTTTACTCTCCAGCAGAACATTTTTGAAATGGCAAACGTTTGGTCATTGAGATGATGATCAGTGTGCTTCATTCACGTGACAAGCCCTGGGATGAATATCCAGTTATAAATGGAAAGCAAATAGTTTACTCGAAGAGCTTTAAATGTCATCAGTCTCTTAGAAAATGCATGTCAGTAGGTCTCATGTGACTCTGAAAGCAGTGTGGCTGTTTAATGTAACTTCTGCCTCCACCGAGGCCCACTGGGTGCCTACGACTGAGAACAGCTATCTTGATACTGACAGCCTTGTTCCAGGTCAGGGAGGCTCTGACCTGCCTCTGAACTGAAAGTCTGAAGCACCGGACAGATACTGCTGTTTCTTCCACATTTATCTCAGGGATCAGGTTGCCAGGAATCTGCTGCAGTTGAGTTCCCATGAAGCGGCATAGGAAAGTCATCCACGTCGGGTGCTCACAGCAGGCCTGCACATCCCTCTCTCCCCTCTTGGCTTCAAAGCACACTAGGAGTAAATGCATATACATTGCGATGGCACCACTTCTAGCAGGTACACACATGTGGTACATGGGAAGATGATGGCAGAAGAAAGAGCAGAACCAGTGCTTTGCCGCCTTGGGTACAGGTTCATGTGGGTGATGGCACCGTGCTTGCCGGCTAGCAGGCGCCTGGGAGCGGGGCGCAGCCGGGAGCCTCGCACAGAGCCATGTGCAGCTGCCCAAAGACTGCGTCTGCGGGACTCACAAGAGAGAACTGCGCACATCTTGCCTCATGCCTCCCACAGAGCAAAGTGCTTTCTAGGTATTAATGAACTGAGTCCAGCAGCATCGCTTCTCTAAGGTAGAAAGGTCCCATGAGCCTTTGAGCAACCTGGTCTAGTGGAGGGTGTCCCTGCCCATGGCAGGGGGGTTGGAACTCAATGATCTTTAAGGTCCCTTCCAACCCAAACCATTCTATGATTCTATTATTTCACCCGTGGGACAAACTATGGGTTTGCCTACATGGAGATACTCTGGAAACCTAATTTGAATGAACTTTTCAAGCTAACAAAACATTTAAAAACTTAATTAAATCACATTAAAGCCCCATGTGGGCATTTTAACTAAAAGGTATGCTTATTCTCTGCAGTATACTTCACCTCCAAAGCAAACTGAAGAACTAGCCCACCCTAATTCTTACTACAGGTGTCCACTTTAATGCAGCTGATTTACCTATTTGAAAGTAATGCTTTCAGTTAAATTAGATGACTTTTCTCCTTAGTTTTTCTTTGTAAAGAAGCACTTCAAGAGAGAGAGGAGAAGGGACTTGTTTAGGATCATCCAAAAGAAGTGCCAACAGCAGAAGTGGGGGAGCCCAGACACACAGATATCCAGGGAAGGAGCTCTTTTCTCCGTTACCTTTCTATCACTGCTGGAAATGTCTTCTGTGGATCTAGCCCAACTGCACTCTTCTTCTATCCCTACCGCATCAAGCTTTGTAACAAACCCAAACAGCAGAGGCAAGGCAGGAAGAGCAAGCTAGCAGGTGTCTTGTCTGGCTGCAAGCAACACTGCATACAAAATTCATGAAAATGCCACAGTCCTTTGAGACTGCAAAGTCTGGGGATCGTTTATTCTGCCCTTCCAGCATAACTCAGGAAACATAATTTCATTCCATTACTTCTTCTGTCAGCCTGATAGCTTATCTTTGACTGAAGCATAAAGTCAGGTATTTGCTGCAGTCAAATTGTTACAGGCATTTTGTTAGATGTGTGTTTGCCATTGAAACCAATTTTCCTTTTAGTAAACTACTTTTTTATAATATTTCCCCTTCTGACAGACATGCCTTTCTGTGCAAATTCGCCGTCACTGCTTTCTTGGGGATTCAGCTTTGGTCTATAGCATCTCAAAAAAAAAAAAAAAAAAGGAGAAAACCCCACTCCTTTCCAGGGGTTTGAAATTATTACACCAGTGTGGATGCAAATTTCTCCTAACCTCAGATACATCTGTCATGGTCACTGCTGTATCTAGGTTCTTGAAGACATACAGTGGCTCCATTTCTCTACCTCACCATGTCAGCAATGAAGCTGGAGCAGGAACACCAAAGCCTGCAGCCTTTACCAGGTAGTTCCAGCCTCAGGCACTCCACAGGAGGCAGAAGGAGAACAGTGGGCAGCTTCAAGGCAGTTACATGAGCCGTGAATTTAGCCTTTTCTCTTCCCCCACACCAAGGGCAGTGTGAGGTTGGCAGTGCAGAGAGATTCACATACACGATGGAATAAAGCATAAAAATGAGCAAGACAGAAAAATGGAGAATAGCCTCTATAGGGTAGATAATTTACTCACAAATATTTGAGTCTTATTGGACTAGACTTACAATGCTGCACTGTCTCAGCTTTCTGGGATCATCAGCAACACTCAGAATATATAGAAGTTTTCCAGTGCTGGATCTTAATATGACACTACAGGCAAGAAACACTATTTCTTATCTTTTCCCCAGACAGAAACTGAGAGATGGGGAAAAGTGACTTACCTTGGCCACACTAGACAGATGTTTACTAGAAAACTAGGCACAACACCCACAAGTCAAATGATGGTTATAGTCTGTTTGGCACCATGATTCATAGACCAATCTGGCCAAAGGTCACAGTGTCCACAGCAGAGCTGGACATAGTCATTAGGTAGAGAGCTGTAGACATGATCTTTTCTAGCAACATTCATAGATATCCACCCATCCCACTCTATACCAAGATGCCTTGCGCCCGTACCTTTCCTCAGGCTGCTAGTTCTCTGTCTGGAAGACTACAGCACTCTGAGAAGCCCTGTAGAAACAATGCTGGAGTCATCATCAACATATCAGGGACTTACACCCAGACCTTTATTATGGTACCCTCACATGAAGCTGAATAAAATATAGCATCTTCAACTGAGTCTATAACAAATGCATTATGTGTGCCTAATTTTCTCGTTTGCCACAGGAGAGAGTTGGAGTTGTTCTTTCTGAGCAAATGAGTTTTAGCTTTGCTCATTAGCTTTTCATAATCTTTAGTGCACAGATTGGGATGAAAGGGCTTTCAGCAATTTTGTCTGAAAGTCAAATGACTAAAGGTCAAAACTGAGAGCAAGAGGGAAGGTGCCACCATTCCAGAGAAGTTTCCAGCCTCCTTCTACAGTCTTGACCACATAAGGAGTCTAAAAACAGAAAAAAAAATGACAAAGCCAGACAAATCCTTACCCAGGTAGTGGAATGGCTGTTCAGTACAGATGCTGTAACTCATGCAGGCTGACCTAATATAAAGAACCAACTTAAAAATGAAGGGTTTATCTGCACTGAACTGTCACTTTTAGCCTTGGTTGAGTCAATTTAGATCTCTCTGGTGAGTTAACTTTATGGTGACACTAGACCTGTGAAGTCTTACATCGTCTAAGGCAGATAAAGGGGCGTATTACATAGCATGGGGCATCCTGCATACATGCTTGCATCTGTCATCTAACCTAAAGGACCGTCCCTTCTCCAAACCACTGCATCTTCCACTGCACTGTGCCCGGTATGTTGGAATTGAAATAACCCGAGATGAACAAACATTGAGCACATGGCTGAAGAATCCTGCTGATTGACAATCCTAAATTAGAGGCAGGTCAGAAGCCTCTCATGCGTTCTCCTCAAGCCTAGACTTTGCAATAGATGCATACCACTCCTAGGAGTTGCACCAAGGTCATCAGACTACTACCCAGATTAGGCAGCTGCCAGCACCATGCAGCCCGAGTCACCACCAAGCTGGACTGTATACTCTGTCATCTGTGCACTCCATGATCTACTCGAAGTGGGGCTTGCCAGTACAGTAGTGCAAGCCACAACAAAGAGCACCAAAGGAACACATCCCTCAAAAGGAAATTAGTTATCCAGACAATTTTTTTTTCCTGACGTAACGGTGTCAACACCAGGGCTTTCACAAGCTCTGTTTTTTTTCACACTCCTATCCAGCTCCACCTCTCAAGCAAAATAGTGAAATGTAGGCCAAATGCTTTGAGCTAGCTAATCTTTTTTTTTATTTACATGAGAGCCATCAGATAGATACAATTGATCATTTGTAGCGAATGTTGCAGCATACTATAGCCCATGGCTAAAGGAAGCAGGCTACACTTCATTTTGTGCTGTTTTCAGGGAAGTGGGAGGTGTGTTTGCTTGTGCACAACCCAGAGCGTGGGCTGGGCTTCGGGAACTTGAAGTGAAGGTCACCCTTGAACACCTCCACACAGCGTTGCCTGCCTTGCTCTAGTCTGCAGCTGCAGAACACTGGCCCAGAGGACGTTGGTCATGACCAAGGCACACACGCGAGGTGCACAAAGAGTGGGAGAGCGGTGGGGGAAGGAGAGGGCCCATTGCAGGCTGTCAGCAAGGCAGCCCTTCCGCACAGAGGCACGCACAGCACACAGGTCCCTGGACTGCTGTTTGTCACACCACGTATGAAGAAGAAAATGAGACTTAAGGAAGATGATGCCACTTGTAGTGTATATCCTATGGCAGATGAGCTGTAATTCTTTGTCTGTACAATGTTAGAAAGCGGGGGTGGTGTTTTTAAAGATATTTTCTATAGTGGAGCTAAGAATGGCAGGTTTCACAATGAAGCTGTTGTTCAATTAAACATGAATCAGTATGTTTGCAGACCTGACTGACACACGGAAGTAATAAAACAAAGACACTAAAACTTATCAGTAGTTCTTACCATTCTTAATGATATTTCTGATCTATGCCTTTGACCCTTTGGTAATTCTACTTTGTTCTCTGCTGCTGTACCTTTCAGAAAGTAACTGCAAATTTTATGCCAGTTGTTAGGTTATCATGTTTGCTTTACAACAGCCCAAGACAAAGGCCAGTATATCATAAAATAAAAGTCCAGGTCCTTATTTAGCCTTCTGAGTAAATGGCTTGAATTTCAAATAAGCAGAAGTCACCATCTCTTTCACTTGTTTTAATATAAACTCAAGGCTTCCTGAAAAATCAAGTCTTTTATCAGACTGGCAGACATGGTCTTGGGGACACAGTTTTTATGCAAATCACAGGCCTTCAGCAAACATCATGTGATTAGTACTGTTATGGGGTGGGAAGACTCCTCAGCATAGGAAGGGGGCCTCATGAGGATATTTGTGCTTTTCCTTTCAAATGACTTGAGGGACAGCTTTGCATCCTGTCAGGCTGGTTTAGCTCCAAAGGCTGGATCATTTAAGACCTCTGATGGCCTATGTACCGGTCAGGACAGCAAAGGGGTGAGCTGTCTTGCTGGCATCACTCTTGCAGCAAGGTACAGAGCACAGCCTTGACAACATGCTATCCCCGCAGCATTAACACCTCCCTGGCAAAACTCACTAGTGCTGGAAAAGCATTTGTAACAAAGTTGTGGCTGAAAGACGTGCTCTTTTGACTACACCTGCTCACTGAGTGAGCATGGTCACACTAATGTATCGGTGCTCTACATTGGCAAAGTTTTCACTTCCAAGAAGAGAGATGAGTTAAATCAATGGCAGACCTATTCAGGCTATTGTAATGGAATTAAAATTTGGGAGTTCCATTGGTATGGCCTTGGTTAAGTGAAAAACAACCACCCCTTGATGCATACATATAATCACAACCATTGTGCAGGCATGCAACTAGAGATCAGACACGAACCTGAAAAGTTTTGTCGTGACTGAAAAAAGACTTCCATAAAGTTTTGTCACATGGCAGGATTGTGCAGAAGAAACAGCATAAAAATAAGTTATGAGGTGGCAGATTCAAAGCTAACAAAAGGAAATGCTTCATCAAATGCATAGTTAAATTCTGGAGCTTGCTGCCAGCAGTCCTGTGGAAGCCAAAAATAGATTGCGAAAAATGATTTCACAAAGTCACAGACAGATCTATTAAGCGCTATTAAACAGCAATATTTTAGGAAGCTTTCAGAAACCTACAGCCTGGCAAGTACATCAGGGAATGCTATACCATTACTGGCTTGCCTTTCTCATACAGTTTTCTCTAAACATCTGCTACCAACCACCAATGAAGAGAGGATATTAGACTAGATGAACACATAGAGTGATCCAATATGACAATTTTTCATTTAAAACCTTCTATGTTGATGCCAATTTACCTTAATGATGAGGGTTGTTAACTGCAGTGGTTCAGCAACTGCTTCATAACCAGTTGAGCCACCCCTGCACCCTGGGCAACCTCTTAAAGAGACAAGCTCTAAATCGATGGGGAGATTGTCACACCATGTTCACCCTGGGTTAATTTATCCAGCTGTTGCCTACAAGAAGGTAAAACTTCTCAGGCACTTAGTTCACCTGGTGCAGACATGTCCTAACGGGGTTTGCCCAGCTCAGACACAAAGGATTGTGGCAGGTAAAGACATTGATTCCAGGTCTCCCAAGTGCTTTTTGCTGGCACACAAATACCTGATCTGTTGTGCTTCTCAGCTCAGGAGACAGGTGCAGGACAGAGAGGAGGTGGTAAGATAGGCAAAAAATAATAATTGTGCAATTGGTTAGAAGGCTATTGCAAACTTTTATCGATTGGCACATCATCCCCCAGTAAAGTTTACAGCGCACACCTCACTCCGGCAGCCTTCTTCATTGGTGTGAGCAGTCCTCTCTGCACAGAAAACTGAACATGGCTGGGAATCCTGCTGCAACAGTGGTTATTACTGCTGGTATACATAAGGTCAAACTCTGTTTTAGCAAGGAATTTGTCCCCTGAGCAGCAACATGGATTGGACTTGCATACACAGGTGAGGCAAAAACATGCAGTAACATGGTTAGCAGAGAATTGCGCTGTAACATGACCCCTTGGCATAGAGATCTGCCTGCGTAAATGCCATTCCAGGCATGACAGATGGAGGGAAAGGAGTTTCGAATGCTGCTGCATGATGCTGCTGCTCCCAGACATAACAGATCCCAGACTGCTGTGATTCCTCAGTGTTTTGCCTGAACCACTGCACCCTCTTACTCTCTGCTACCAGACATAGTCCTGTCCCCGTGGGCAGGAAACCCCAGCAATGGGACACCCAGGTATAATTCCTGGTTCTGCCCCAGGATTTCTTATAATTGCCTAGGAAACATCTCTGTGCCTCCACTTCTCTTCTGTAAAGCAGAGTTAACCCCTCAGGAACATGAGGAGGATGCAAAGATGCAAGGGTAGCTGTGAGGTGCTCAGATGTGGCGATACCAGAGGTCACCACAGCACATGAGACAGGCAAGCCCCGTGGATGATGCCTGGTAGGCAGAACCCAGATGAGTTTTTTTTCCTGACATGCAAGGCAGGTGGCCACAACTGAAGCTCACCCTGCCACTGGAAGACCTCCTGTGTGAGTTGAGGTAAATCCAAACTTTGTTTCTTCTGGCCTGCTCAAGCTTTGTCTTACCAGGCCAGCAGAGCAGATGGCTGACTTGTGGAGCCTTGGGTCGACTGGTCGGGACCTCAACTAGAAGGGGAATCTCTGCCTGCCCTCCAGAAACCTCTTTGTACCAGCATCACAAGCACCTTGTCCTGGCACAGCTCCAGAGCCCAACACCAAAATCTCCCAGCTCCACGCCATTGCTGGGAAGAATCACAGTTTCTTAAGACTTCCCTGAATAATCATACAACTGCATGTTCCAGAACAACTTGTTCTACCTCAAGCCATGTGGTTATTTCATCTCGTGGTGGGCTTTGGGGGAATGACTTTATCACCAGGTGCAGTGGGCTGAACTGTTTCCTGTTGTTGATTAAGGAAATAAAAGTCACCAAGCACAGATTTTCCTGAAGTCCTTGTGTGCAGCTCTTCCCCTCTGCACGCTCTCCGCTGATTGCATTGCTTTGCCAAGCCTTATTAAGGCTTCTCCATTGTTCTTCGTGTGGTGTCAATCAATCACGGTTGGCGGTACACACTGGCAAGCTTTGCAAAGACGAATAGGCAATTGAGGTCCTTAATTAATGCCACGCAACATTCAGATATATTCACTGGGGAAGTGACATGTGAAAGAAATCAAGCAAGAAACCTAGCAGAATGGGGGAAAGGGGGTGGACCCCTTCCAAGGATTTTATCTGCAGAAAGATCTAATGAAGCTAGCATAATATGCAGGCTCGCTTAAAAAGAAAATGAACATCAAGAGAAGCTGAAGCTAACAACCAGCTGTCTCCTCTTTGAGAGTTAAACGCATTAGCTCCAGAGGCAGAAAAGAAAGAGAAGAATAGGCTTAGGATTTGTGATCTTAAAACAAGTGAAATCCAACACCCACTGGTATAACACTGAAAATCTTCCACCTAATTTGCATCACAAGGGCAGGTCTATTCACTGAAGGGAAATGTCCCTCTGTTTGCCAGTTAAAAACACAGGCTTTGCTGCCTGTTGTTGACAAACCTAGCCCTACCCTTCCACTTTCTCTCCAGCCGAGCCCAGCCCATCCCAGGCTTCCAGCCTCGGCTTTGGTGCCGGGACTATGTCTGAGGGGCAGCACTGAAGGCAGGGTGACCAACAGGTAGGCTGTATTTGGGACTGAGGGAAGATGATACCATATTGTTCACTGAGACCTCGGGGCGGGGGGGAATTCGGAGAAATGTGTTAAAGCATCACGTCAAAACGGAAAAAAATAGGCTTTAGATAGTGATTTCAAATGTGTCTGAGAGAGTCAGGTACCTAGGTGACCTTCTCAGTGAGGTGAACACCCAGTTTTTCTAGGGTGTTTCTACACTAAAAGGACTTTCCCAGCATATATATTGCTAGAGCCATGACAAAGATATTTCAGTAATGGAGATGCCATTCATACCACTGAAGGAGTTATTTTCTCAGCAACCTAAATAGACTAAGCTGTGTAATTATTTTTTTTTTTTGCACGCATAATTGAAATTATGTTAGGGCCAACACTGATATGAGTTTGATGTGTATTTTCCTGTATACTCCCAACTAGTATACCCCAGCCAAACAGCAAAACTTTTCAATACAGAATAATCCGTATGCACATTATCCATATCACCATTACCCTTTATCAAGGGAAAAACAAACCCAAGGAAAAGTATTCACTGCAGTGTGAGAAGTCACACAGCTCTGCTGAAGAGCCAACAGCAGTAATTCTAATTTTCCCACTTTTTATTTAACTTTTCCATTCAGTGCTCTGTCCTCAGCCCTCAGGATCTCACGGTTCCTTAATGGTTGGAAAGTTTCCATCTCTGCCTAACCATTATCAGAAAATAAACTTATATCCATCAACTAAAAACATAATGAAAGCACAATCCAACCTTCCAACTGTGCAGGACAATGGAGAAGCTGAGCAGCTTTCAGAGCACAAACCAAGATAAAGTGCCCGGACCCCACAGCATTGACTTGTCAGTGATGCATAAATTTATTCCCAAGGAGATACAGTGTTGTCGGAATCCAGCTGAAGACTCAGATCAAAGAGCTATCCCTCACTGCTGTAGTTTTCTATTAAACAGACATGTAAAATATTACACTGTTATAGACAGATTTGCTCAAATGTTTGTTCTCCCCTCTTTCTTAGCTAAGGGTGAAGGGGAAAGTGTGCATTTCTACCATCCGGGAATTAAGACTGGTTTTGCCTAAATGTAGAGCAAATCAAAGGATCCAGTTTTTCAGTTGACCAACTGGTTTTTGAAGGGGAGCAACCAAGGATGCATATATTGCTATGATACAACTGAGAAGACCAAAATGGGTGAAAGGCTATAATTTCTTGCCCTTGGAAACTCCACTTGAACCCTCTTAGGTCTGTCTGAGATGTAACCACTCTTTTGACAACTCTCCAGCGCATTCATGTGGGCAGTGCACCAAGAGCTCAACAGCAAATCAGGGAGTAAGAATTCCCAAATGCTGGTGTTGAGACCTGCTCTAGCAGAGGACGTGATCTATCACCGTTTCCTCTAGTGAAATGTAGTGAGAGTGTGCTGGGCAATACCCATCAGAACAGAGACAAAAATGAGATTAAAAATTTAGAGATGTGGAAGTCCTAATTATTTTGAGAACAAGAGAGAGCAGCCACTAAAGCCAAGCAGTTTTTGAATAGAAGGATGAGCACTCCAAGTGCTGGAAGATTTTGAAATATAAAATTAATAAAGGACAAGCACGACAACAATGTATTACTGTACACTTCATATGCACACGTGTAAGGCCTGTGTTATTCTTTAAAAAAGGCAAGACAGCATATGAAGAAGATGAGCAGCTATAAAGCAAGTTCTGGATTAATAACTGATGCAACAATACGATTACCTCCTCTCCCCCTGTTTGATTTGGGAGAAAGGATTTAAAATTCTAGAGTTTTTAATTGCAGTTTCTCAGGCATTTCTAATGGGTCATATTTCAGCTGCAGCGTAGTGTCTCTAGCCTTCTATTTAAGTAATAGTTTGTTTTGGTGGAGAGAGCAAACATGGTCTGGGAACAGACTGCAACCTCCTCCAGTCAAATTCACAAACATAATTCTACACTTTTATCTCCTGCTGCAGTCTGCTGCGGAAACAAATATATTATTATATATGTGATTATTAAGGTAATTATAAAATATGACATATTGTTGGACTTTTTACAATAAACTCCCCCTCTCTGATTGGCAAAAAACATCTTTGTCTACCTCACATCTTTGTCAGTGCTCTGACTGGCAAAACATGTCTTTGTCATCAGTGGCATACCAGGATACTTTATCCTGGGTTTTACCCGTACACTCAGGAATGTTTGACATGGCTATAAATAATTCAGCGCTGACACATAGTTTTTCAAAAAGATTTCATCTCAGTCATAATGCAAGATAAAGCCAAGTTCCTGGTAGGAAGGAGACAATATGAGAACCGTGCTCTAACCTTTTTCTTTACCTGAGTGACTAAACAGTGAGGATGGCACTTCTGAGACCATGTCTTTGTGGGAAAATGCACCCAGCTGAGAAGCTGGAACAGGCAGAGCTGATGGAAAATCCCTGGCACAGCACACAGCCCCTAACGGGAGAGCCAGTGCCCAACAGCTAACACATTCCTGGCCCAAAGAGATTTCCTTTCCACATGTCCTGGCTTGTGGAGGGCAGGATGATCTGAGACAATGTGCTTACAGGACACATCTCTCACTTGAATGCATTGTGGAAAATAGGGGTTAAAAAAATACAGTCTGTGGTAAGAGGGGGTGGGAAGTTTGCCTGCTCCCAGGATACAAGCAGCATGCAAAAAAAGCCCAAACAAGAGGGGCTTAAGGGGAACATTCTTACTCTTGTCCACAGCATCAGAGCCTTGAGACAAAAGGAACTCAAAAAAGAAAAGGAAATACTCCCGTCTGGCTTCATCCTTCCAGCCTGATAATGGTGAAGACCAAGCCTCAGCTCAAGGCTTAGGATTTGGTATTTCTTCTTGTTCCAAGAAGGCTTCTTTGACTTATGACCTCCAGAGCAGGAGTCTCCTGCTGAGACCTTGACTGGTAGAAGACAGAAGCCAGCTGTCCTTGCTTGATGCCCTTTTCATCATTTCATGCCAGCCCTCAGAGCCAGAGGAGCAGAAAAAGCTGTTAAGGCTAGGACCACATATCTGTGGCCTCCTTAGTGACATTTAGGCAAAATCCTTTTCAGCCACACAGAAATGCCTCAGTGGCGAGGTGTGTTGCTGCATTTACAGCAACATCAACTTTCCTTCTGGAGTTCAAGGAGAAAATGCTGCAGAATAGGACTCTCCCCTTGGCTTTTTCCGCTACCCTTAAGGGCAACTTGGGACAGCAAAAGGGAGTGATCATGAGAGTAATTTTTCTGCAAGGACACTGCTCCCCTGCAAACCAGCCTGTAGCACCCGATCATGCCTGGGGCAGTGCCGTGCACTGACCCTGTGTACACATGGCTGGAGGCTGATGTAAAATAAAGCACCTCTGTCCTTCCACATGGTCTTGCGGAGGCACCTAATGCGTGATAGCTGTGCTGCTGCTTGGCTGGTCGCCCAGGCTGACCTGCAGCCGAACCCAGCACTGGTACATACTCTTTCCTGCTTGCTCTGATGCCCCACTGGCTTTCCACTGCCCATGTGCCAGCACAGGGCCCTTCATCAGTGGAAACCTTCTCCCTTGCCTAGGTGGCCCACCCAGCCTTGCTCTGCAAAGAGCCCAAGGAGGTGCGGGGTGTTGGTACCCTGCTGCTGCCATAGCCCGAGGACGTGCTGGAGGAGCAACCCTGGGGCTGGAGCAGTGCTGTCTGGCACCCACTCTGGTCTGGTATGCTGGCCAAACCAGTTACACCAGCACTGCTGTCTTCCCAGCCCCCATGCTGAGCTGGCCAGGACAGGGGAGGCCTCCAGGAGACAGGGGTGGAGATGGGACCTGTGGAGCTGCTACAGCTCCTCCCTGGGTGCTAGCCAAGAAGGAAAGCCACGTGGCACCTTGACCCACGTGGTTTGGGGCCAGCCATTACAGCCACTTGCTAACATTGCAGGTTAAAGCTGTAGCATAAGCAGGCCTATGCTGTAAGTACTGGTACACAGCGTAATTAAGCAAGGGCCTATCTAAATAAACAAATGTGAAGCTCTCCATAGGGCTGTAGCTATCCCTATGCCTCCCATTTTCCAAGATGAACACTGTTTTGTCTCCCTGCTCCTAACAGCCTTTTGACATATTTCAGCCTTGGAGACCTTTCCAGTAAAATTTCCCATGCCTCCCAGCTACTTCCCTTAAAGCTTCTCTAGCACACAGAAAAGCCCCGTCCCTTCCTTTCCTTCACATACCCATCCTGTAGGCTGGGATCACACACTGATCTCAGTTTTCCTGTCCATTTCTTTTGCTACCTCCCTTCCCCATCATGTCCTTTCATCTCCCTTTTCTGCTGCTCTACTTTTTTTTCACAGTTCCAAGGAAGACAAAGTAGAGATTTCTGCTGTGGACTCTGCGGGGCTGCGACAAATGTGTTTCTGACTAGGAAGAAGGTCAAGAGAGAAAGAGGAGACATGAAGCCTGACTTTAAAAGGCTGATGACCAGGCATTTTTTCCAAGGCAAGCTTTTCTGAGGACTGACACAGTAGGTGGGTGGCAAGCAAATGGCTTTCAGACAGAAACAACCATGTTTCACCAAAGGTGACAAGGAGCATGCACGACTGGGCCAGGCCAGGTGTGTGGCTCCAAGCCCTCTCGTACATCCCAGCATTCCTCCACTCCACTGTGAGGCACACACTGGCTCCTCAGGCTGGTTTATAATAAGGAGTAGGCTTTCCCTATCAGTTTTTGTGTTTGTCACTGCTTTTCTTCCTCATCCTTGTGAGAGAAGATAATATTATCCTCCACTTGTGCTTACATGTGATTAGAGGTTGTCTTCTGTGAGAGACTGTTGCTTGGGTCAGAGCTCCTGGGTAGATGTAGAGCAGATGTCAGATGTGAAGGGAAAAATTCCAAAACATAGCATGAACCACCAAGTCAAAGCCCTTCTCTTAAAGCAAAGGCCCCTAGCCTTTTCTAGGTGGTGGTCCACTTACGAATTTCCTACAAACAAAAGCAACATAATTTTACTGAATGAACTGACTTTACGCCTGGCACACAATCCCACTCATAACAGGCATGTTAAAGTCACATCCATGCTTATCCCGCACCCCCCTCCCCCCTCCATTTTTAATGTGTTCAGAAAGAGAAAATCATCCTCTGGGTGTGAATGACACAAAATGCCGATATCCTTCGCTCATCCTTGCAACACGTGTGACAACACTGCTTTGGCAGTGCATCTGCCTCAGCCTGCAGCTCACCTAGTATCGGCTGTTGTGCAAGCGCCTCCTGGAAACCCCACAGTGTTTTTCCTGTGAAGCCGGCAGGGGCCAAAATTGGGTCAGGTTCTGAATGTGGGGTGTGAGCAGGTACCCGAGCCAGAGCAGCTCTGATGCTTGCCCTTTCCTTCCCACACAGCACCCACCTGTATTGCCGCAGCATCCCAAGCTCTCTGTGGCCAGGCGAGGAGTGCACACCCCAGCAGGGAGGTCTCAGTTTCACTGAGTTTATGCCTGACGCGATTCGGATTACAGCGGGATGGGAGCTAAAGCCCTGCTTGCTACCTGGGAGCTTCATCCAGCCGCTGCAGCCCACATTGCTGGCGTGCCTGGGACAGCCCTGGCTGCTTGGGTGACAGACCGTGCAAACATTGCAGACAAAACGTGCTCCAAGCCGTAACTTGTTGCAACACTTTCAGGGTTATAATCTAAATCCGTGGATGTGCATTGTGAAAACCAGGCAACGGAAGAAGCGAGAAATCAAACCCCACGTGAACACCTGGGTGGCTCCTGTGTGCCATAATAACCTCTGCGCCTCCCTGCGCTGCTCCCCTTGACCTTGACTTCAGCAAGAAGGCTGCCAGCTTCAATCAAGCGCAACTAGCAGTGCTTAGCTGTCAAATTCCAGTCGGTGACTGCTGGCAGGCTGAGCAAAATGAGTTTTAGGCCTCAGTGGTTCACATCTCGCTTCCAATGGGCCCGAATTAGCTGTTGTGTTAGGGGGCTGAGGTCTGAACGGGCAACTACAGCTGCTCTGACCTGAGAGAAAGAGCAGGGATTTGGGAGGTTCTAGCATAACTGCTTGCCTTGCCACAAACCTGTCACGTCACCATGCTCAAGTCACCTATCTTTTAGCCCCCTCACCTTGCTTCCCTGGAATCAGGGTAAGCACTGTTTCAGCAGGCTACCGGGGGCTGGTACTCCGAGGCCTGTATGAAGTTTGGCCATTACAGGTGACAGGAGCCCAGAGGGGTCCACAAGAAAGAACTGGTTAGCAATAACAGCTGCCCCCTTCCTGCAGGACTTTACCTGCACTCTCATGGGTGCAAGGTCCCGGTCCACCTAGAGCAAGTGCAGGACGGGGATGTTTGCTCCAGCCATGCCTGTTTTCCATTCTCTGTTGGTAAGACAAAGCTTCAGGCTCCAGGGCTGT
Source organism: Pterocles gutturalis (assembly GCF_000699245.1). NCBI lineage: Eukaryota > Metazoa > Chordata > Aves > Pterocliformes > Pteroclidae > Pterocles > Pterocles gutturalis. The sequence goes on from NW_010097667.1 coordinate 19,469, forward strand.
GAACAAGTTACTCTCATGAATGCTAAATTCGCTCTAAAAGCAGCAGCATCAGTTTTTTTTTTCTCACCTCCTCCCTCCCCACAAGTGCATGAAGTGCTTTTCAGGTAACAGGCCATACACAAGGATTCCTCAAGATGTTAACACAGGAAATCTTGGGTTAGAGAAGGCTGCTGTTGTTAGGACAACGCGTATCATAAATGCTTCCACTGCCGCATACTCCCTGCCTGGTCCCAACCGTTCCCCTTATGCTTCACAGCCTGTCTCCCACTTGACAGGCTGCAAATGAGGTCAAATGCTCTGGAAGTGGTTTGCGGCGCTTTTTTCAGTATATAAGAAAAAGCCCCAAATGAAAGCATTTCTCAAGTCAGCACTGTATGAGCAAAGATGCCTAAGTTGCAGTGTTGAATTAAAGGTGGTGTTGATGGAACTGCTGCAGCTGACTGACTTTGCATGGACAAACCAGGCCAGTGAAGTCTGTGAGCCATTCATCTCTGCAGGAACCAAGATGCCTTCCTCTCACACATCTGAACAGCAGATTTGGTTAATGATAGTTCATGACTTACATTTGCATGGTGCATCCATTCCATAGCAGCTTTCTAGCTGCAAACAGCAAGGCCCTACACATCCGGCGCTGTACTGCTGTCTGGTGAAGAAGAAGGCTGTGTATAACCTATCAGATATGCAACTAGAGGGCACGGAAGAGTTGAGGGAAGGGAAACTCAGTCATAACATCTGGGACTTGCCAAGGGTGCAAGGTTAGCACACTGCAAAGAAAAAATAAATCCACATGATTAGAACCAGTACACAAAGCATCCAGACTTATGATTACACATCTCACTGAAGATGTGGCCAGTAGCACAGATTCTTCTAGCACTGTGGGGGTCTTTCCTGCTTCAGATAAATGATTGCCATCTACTGACTAATCGTCCCTACTTTGGTCAATACCCTAGATCCTGACCCTCCCTCCTAAGACTCTCCATTCTCCTCCCATTAGCAGCAAGACTCTGCTTCATTTAGTTTGTGACATCTGATCAGATTGCAACCAGAGGTCATATAGCTGTACAGGCCATTAAGCACCAGTTCACCTGGGTAGAAGCAAATGGCTCCATTACACTGAAGTCCCACTACTCACGCAGCTCACCTTAAGCACTGGGATATCATCTGGGCAAGGCAGTGAAGGCAATAAAAATGTAATCTGCCCAAGACATGGTTCTTGCTGGGGAGATCTGGATGTGGAAAGTATTTCCAGATACTTCCAGATCTGTGCTGCTTAATGTTCAATGGGAACACATTGCCAGCAGCTAGATTTACATGTCTGGGATTAGCATATTTGGACACATGTTGTTGGTTTCTGGTACCCTGCCCCTACCTGCCAAATGCAGAGAGTAGCCTTTTAAATGACTTCTCATCCAAATGCATGTGAAAAAATATCCCTGCTGGAAACTTCTCACTGTAGCACAGTTCTGTTTGTGCTGGAAAACCCAGCTATCACCACCCAGAAACCAGAAGAGTGATCTTGGAGGATTCTTCTTAGCAAATATCCAAAAATAGCAGATATTGCAAGAGGGTAGAAGGTCACGTAACACCCATGATACAACACTCTTCTGTTCGTAACCTATGACAAGCCGGCCACTCCTTTTTTGCTGCTTGCTAAGAAGTTTCTAATTCACATAGTCTTTCTTTAGCCACTATTTTGCTCAGCATCACACGCAAGTTTTGAGGCACAGTTTTCCTTCACAGAGCTGGGGTAGCCACATCGGGCTAAAATCTATGCATTTCTGAGTTTTGTCTCTCGTTTCAGTACATCCTCTGCTTCTGACTCAGCCTGGTGTTTCTGATAGGATCCCAGAGAGGGAGGAAACAAGAATAAATAGCATCACGCCCTCCTCACGTGGGTTGTGGTGCAGAGCTGAAACAGAAGATGAGGAAGAGCCTAGGCCAGTGAGGAGAGGGTTCAGCTGAAACTAACCCACATTTTGAAGTTTCTGCCTCTCTAACGGGACACTGTAGCAGGGGTATTACCAGCCTTTCCTTCTCTCATATCGGGACCCAAACTAGCTATTACTAGTTCCTAACTACTGGAAGCATGAGCTGTCTGTCCTAACCTCCCAGAGCTGGCGACAAAGCCACCCTAAGAGGCAATAAATGCTGTCAGGCAAGATGAGGGCAGGTTAGCATGGTAAAGGTCACGGACATAGGGCACCCAGCCTTGACCAAGGGTGATAATGTGTTTGCTTCTCTTCAGAGAACAGCATTAAGGAGAAGTCAAGCACTTTGAAAAAGTAACACTTCGAAACAGTGGCGGAAAACTAAATAGCTTACTGGCAAGGAGGGATAGAGAGCTTAAGGAATTTGACAATAAACAACTGATCCTCTGACCTGATTCAAAACATGATCTGGTGAGAATGTATGGTGACTCAGCCTCGGAGGACTGGTTAGTACTCTGCATGCCAGGATATGCTAGCCTCAGTTTGGTTCTTTGGAGATACCTGCATGATGAAGAGCTCCTTGTATCTGGCACATACTGAGAGTTCTAGGAGGTCACTAGGCTGAAACTGAGTCAGCTACATACCATTACAGTCGGTACCTTTCGGCCAGAAAAGCCTGATGGTATCCCACCCACAAATCCAACAGAGGCAAGCTGGGATGAGAAGCCACACACACGGAGTTTTGTGAAGCTCTCCTTAGAAAGGCCCCATGTGCATGTAGATACCCTCAAAACATTATCAAATGCTTTCCTTAGGTTCCTGCAACATAGCTCCTTTGCTCCTCAGGGTGCTGCAGCTCTTAATAAAATACTTTGCTGCCTCACTGGCTGCACAGTTTCAAATCTCATTCTTTGCCTCCACCAAACAAGGTACGGGGGCAGTTGTAACTACCAAACCTCAGTATTGCATTTGCAGCTTATTTTCTCAGGTAGTAATAATAAGCCACTCCAGTAAGAAGTCTCCTGTTGCTGCTTTTGCCTCTATCACTGCATTTACATTAAAGCATGTGCTGATTGCATTCGGCTGGTGGGAGGAGAGGGAGAGAAAAGGTATTTTCCGCATTCCTCATAACTCTATAATTTCCTAGTACGAGATAAGGCTAGGTCGTGTCATTGATCCCTGTAACTCAGGACATCCCAGGGCAGATGGGAGGTAGATAGAGGCAGGCTGCCCATTCTGGGCAAGGGACAGAGCCTCACAGAAGAAAGTAGAGCAAAAGTTCACACAGGACTGACTCCACATCAGGAGATTACTTTCTTCTTTTCAGCAGAGCTACTACAGTGGAGATGAGCTTTAGTATGAGGCAGGAACAGCTGATTGTAACAGTGTTTGTTCATTAATATCTATTTGATTGAAAGGACAACATAAACTGTTGGAAGGAAATAAAGTCCTAGCTACTTTCCCTAAGAATTCAGAGACCTCCTGGCCAACATCTCGAGTCCACCAAGAAAGATCTCCAAGGAACAGACTCAGTGTTTGTGACAGTTCTAAAGATAGAAAATAATTTTCAAAAACCTAAACATTTTCAAACTTTCTCTATATGCCCTAATGTGACAATACAAGAGGAAATTTATCCTTGTTTCCAGATGACAATTCCCAGTTGCAAAAGGGGAATGAAACAAGGAGAGGAAAATGAAATACAGTACATTGGGAAACACTGAATGTAATATTTACTTGTCTTGTTTCACCTTTTTTTCTTTCAGTGGTCTTTGCTATTTAGGCCTCTTTCTGCTGGTTAGCTTTCTGCCTGGGTTCATGTATAGGAGAACTCGACTCTTGATTTGGGAGCCACAACTGCAGTATATTCTAGTTTTGCCAAGGCCTGCCTGGGGAAAAAGGAACAGTATGCCGTTTTACACCTTCACCTCATTCTTCTTGGGCTTTTGCTGTCTCAGCCTGTTGCACCTCACAGTTTGAACAGCATTGCATAGCAGCCCAGTGCAGCACAGGCCAGGCACGTGCTCTCGAAGGGATTTTCCCTCTGCTCTTATGTGGCCACCTGGGTGCCTCTTGGTTTATATAACTCCGAGAAATATCTAGGGTTTAAAATTCCTAATAACTCATTTGTCATGGAAATAAAATACAGGCTTGTTAGATAAGGATACTGTTTGCAGCTTACACCACTTGTTGAGTCAGAGGGAGGAGGAAGAGAGGAGAGGCTGGGTTAATGTGTGCAGTTCTCCGTCCTAATTCTTTTGATAATAGTCCCAGGCAGCTGATTGTGCCCTTCCTGAAGTACACAGAAAACGTCAGGAGACTGCTTTCTGCCAGCCCAGCTGAGGCTCTGTGCATGGCTGCATGGAGAGGAGGGCACGTTTCAGAGAAATATTTTTAGAGCAGGGGAGCTGACTGACCTGGAGAACGAAGGCACCACTCCAGAAGCCGAGTTGGGCAAATGCGGGGCACTCGTCCACCCCATCCCTCTGCCAAAGCGCTCCCAAACTGGAAGGAAGCTGCCTCTTGCAGAGGTGAGCAAGCTGTTCGCCCACCTTCCCAGGCTTCCCCTTCCCCGATGCCTCTCCACACCACTGGGAATCACTCTGCCAGTTTTTGGGCCACACGTACCCACCTGTCAGGAACCCAACCCAGCCCAGCTAAGGAGGAGGTGCCCCCCATGCCCCCACAGCCACAGATGGCTACCCTTGCTGTCCCTGGCCAGCCCGTGCAAGGTTCGTAGCAGAAACCCAGCTCTGGGTCACTGAGCAGCATCCGCCCCTCCCAGGAAGACAGTTAACTTTTTAAAATAGGGTTTCTATTGTTCAGGAGCTTAAGGATGTAGTTGAGGCTTGTGGCATTTTTCCTCTGGGATCTAATTATGAAGGAGGAAAAATGAATCTGTATATTCATTAACTCTTCCAAATCCAAAAGAAGACATAAGAAAGGCCCCAGCAGAGCAGGGCAAAGGCTTATCTAGCCATTGCCCTGGCTCTGACAGTGGCTGCTACCACGCATCCAGGGAGATGGTAAGACATAGGAAAACACACACTGATAATTGTTGAAGGCACCCAGGCAGCCCCCAGCACTACCCTGTGCCAGTGGCAGTCTGCCAGCAACTGGATGATAAATGTTACAAAAAATCTGCATACTTTTATACAGGAAAGTTTTGCAACATTTTCCTTAAAGCTGCAGTTCCCGGTATAGGGGTTGCTTTGATCAAAGGGAAATGGGATTTGAGCTGTCATGACAGCATAGAAAAGCCTGAAAACAGAACTCCTTTTTACACTAATGGCACCCATAGCCAGAGGTCATAAAAAAGGATTCTTTTCCTATTTATTTAGTTAATAATCCTTTGATTTCTAAATTTTGAAGGCCTCCTCCTTGATGACTAAACACCTGAGATTAGTATCAGCGCACATAAATATTTTTCCTTTGCACAAAGATAAGCATTTTTCTCAACATTCAAGGCACCTTGGCTCTTCTTTTCAGAGACAGCAAGCACACAGTACTCCCACAGTCTTCAGTGAGCCCTCTGCCTATCTCAGCAAGAGAGTGAAAACACTCATATTCAAAAGCAGGTCCAATAAAAAAAAAATAGCTTTGAGGCCACCTACAGACGTAAGTAAACCCAGATAGAAGAAATATTGCTGATATGCTGTGCAGTAGATTTCTCTTTCATGGCCACCAGTACACTTTAGCTAGCCAAATCACTATTGACTAAAAAAGGTTAGATATAAAATGCAAAATCTGTACAGAGAAGACTGCAATAAACCAGATTTCTCAGGCACCTTGAACCATCTTATCTGCACTCTGTCCCAGCTCCAGTAAGGGCTGCTAACATTGTAAATCTGTTAATTAATACAAATGAATGTTTAGAAAGAACCAGTCGGCTACAGAAAAGTTTCCTTTGTGTCCTTCTTGCAAATCTGACACGTAGTGTTTGATCTTGTTCGACTAGCTGGTTTAGGGTACTTTGTCCCACGGGAATACAAAGGAGCTTCTGATCTCAGGACATAGGCTATGCTTTTAAGATCACAGACTATGAAACCGGGAAGCATAGACTGAGATATTTTGCAGGACATTAGTACTACTAATCACTTTTCTTCTCCTATAGCCTAGGCTTACCTGAGGGTTGTTTGTTTTTGTTTTTGTTTTTTTTAAAGAGAGGGAGCAAATCACAACGACACATTTAGGAGTACTCTACAGTAACCTCTGATAGCGAACACATGCTAATGTACCAGTGAGATTCACTGATATTCAGTTGAGAGTAGCTACATAAATTATTTCTCATTTTGCCATTTCTGATGATGCGGTTACTCCCCTGCCCACGCTTAGATACCAGGACATACCAGGTTTTGGACACCTGAATATAATCACACATTTTTCTCAGGGTGGGCTTTCGTTTATTCTAAAATGCATCTAGTTGGACAACCATTGGTTGAAATGTCTTAGTTCTTTCAGTAAATTTCTAGCTGGGTGCCTTTCTCTGTGACTGCACTGTTGGAAACCAAGTCATCCCTGTAAGTCAGAAGTACCAGGGAACATGAGCAGGACAAAGGATTTTCCAATCTTAAAATCGTTACATTTGGGATTCATTAATGCCTGAGGTTTATACTGGCCTCTGCTTAACTGTACTTAAATTTTAACTGTCATCTCTTCCAAAACATGGCCAAACTGAATGAGATCCCCCCTGCCTTGCCCCACAAGAGATGTGACATAAAATTTGAATGTTACTTAGTTTAGTTAATCTGAATACCAAGCTTCTCTCTTTCTAATTACATTGTCCAAGTCTGGTTTTGCAAACTGCTGTTTAGGTAAACCAATTTATGTGTATATATATGCAGGGTCAAGAACTATAAGAAGAATTAAAATTCTTCTTTCATTAAATTCTAGAAATGAGCTTTCACTCTTCTATTCTAGGAAATATTGTAAAACAACAGTCTTGCACTGAAGAAAAGGAAAGAACATGCCTTCAAATAAATACAATTTTAATGAGAAATTATTTTTTAGCATAAACCAAGTATTGTTTGTGCAAATGTGATACACAGGTAAATGAAAGAGCACCTACTTGTCATTATCTCACGCAACCTTAATTTAAGCAACAGTATCCTCAGTTAATAATATAGGAAGAGATTGGAAAGGAAGAGGTTAAACTTTTAATTGGTTGTTTAGTGTTTCAATTCCAGGCACCATTTATGTATCTGCTCAACACTGGGATGGTTTAGGAATAATAGTGGGTGTACTGACTGTAAATAAACTGCAAATTACAAGCCTATGAACAAGCCACGATCTGATGTAATCAATCACAAGTCAGACGCTCTTGTGGTTTGTGACATCACAGGCACTCAAAGTGCCATTTGTAAGCTCTACTGTGCATTGTCCAAAAGTACTGCCAGTTCAGAAATGCCTGCAAATTAAAATGTTCGGGATTATTTTCTTATGGTCTTTCTTAGATATAGTGTCCTATTTGCAGTAAATTTAAGCCAATGCAGAGACAGGATTGCTTGGGGCCACAGGTCAGGTGAGGCCAGGCACTTGCACTGGAGGGAACCTGGGGGAGCTGAGTACACGGGAATTGTGCTGCTCAGCTGACTGTCACTGTTGCTCTGTCAAAAGTAGTTTTTCTTCTACCTTCACTAAGATGACCTGAAACACCAACAAAGAAATACTTTAAGAGTGCGATGAGGAAAACATTAAGGGTGAGTGAGGATAAGATGACAAGAAAATGACGGAAAATGATCTGAAGGGACGCAAGGCTGGAAGAGTCACTCCTGCTACTGCCCTGCTGTCAGGTGGTGCAGTTTGTAAATGCTACCATCCGTGCCACTGCTTGTGGTGGCTTTGCAGGTGGAAGACGGTAATGGTCAAATTCTTTGTCTGATACAATATAGAGTTAAATGATTTTGCCTACATCTGCTGCTCTAACATAACTGCAAAAGCAGGCGAAGCACCTCCCTCAATCAGGGAAATGCTGAGCCTTTGTTCCTATGTGTTAGAGACTGCTTTATGAGTAGCAAAGCATCGGCCACTTCTACTGACAGGCTTATTCAGATAAGGATCAACTTATTTCTAGGATCAGTCCCTTCCACAGAGGTCAGGGCAGTAGCAGAGCAGCGCAGGCAGCTGCTGGCACAAGGGCACTTCTGAGGCAGCCGAGGAACTTCTCCAGGAAAATTGCCCTGTGTGTGCAAGGCTTTAGAGAGCAAGACACCACAAACATTTCTAATCTGACCAAAGAGAGACACTGCAAAATCCTCAGGCATAATCACTGATTGATAAAAGAGACTGATTGATAAAACACTGATTGATAAAATAGGAAAAGAGATTTAAACAAGAAAGGAAGAGAGAGTAATAGCAAGCCTTGGAGGCTTACAACTAATTCAATCATCAGAAAAAGGTAACAGCTGTTTAGTTAAAAGCACCATACCTGTATAATTACTGCAGTTATGCTGACATATATTATTTTGCTTACACCAAATTCACCGCAACTTTCCTTAGTGCTCAATCCTGCTAAGCCAGAACACAAGCTAAACACATCGCCAGCTGGGCTCTCCCAATTGCTGTGGCTAGGATATGGCTAAAAAGTCCCATTTTAAAATGCTTTAGGGCAATGAGGGGACCTTCCTGGTACTATGTTGCATGAAGGTTTACTGTAGTCGTTATTAGCAGTACTGCTATAACCAAGGCAATCTACTGTTATCAGCAAGGTAATCTGGATACCTGCCAATACAGCTGGAGGAAAACGGACATCGCCAGGGTCAAACATTTTCTGTGCATCTGACTGGAGTGGAAGACCAGCCTACGCATATTTTGTTTGCGTCTGATTTTTACAAGAACTGAGTTTGCCAGCAAACACTATTGTTGTAAAGGTCTTCAGAAGAGGAAGCCCACTTCTGTAATACAAAGGCATTGGTATTTCCAGCTGAAATTACAAGCAAAAGGACTAACAGCAGGTGCCAAAGAGCTAAAAAACAGAATACTTAAGTAAATCCTGGATGAAATACGAATGATACAATTTCCTTCTGCTTTCAGGATCAAGTGACTAATGGTAATTAGTTGAATTGTTAAGGTAAAACCCATCTCCTAAAGGAACTTGCAAAGGATTTCCTAAAATAGCCCTCTGAAATTTCCAGGTCTCTTTTATGTTCTACCAAACAAAACTATAAAGCAGCCAAATAGTCCTGAACTGGAAGTGTCTCCTCCCTTTCCCTGCTTCAGAAAAGTAGAGATGGTGCTCTCTTGACCTGATTGACGGCTTCAGTTTTACCCTTGAAATGACCCCTGCCTTTCACTGGAAATAATGCCAGCATACAGCAGGAAGGAAGCAGGAGTGACGTGTGGCTGCTGTGATAAAGAATCTCTTAATGAGCATTGCTGCTGTGGGGAAGCTTTATCGAGGAGGTTTGCCTTGCTCTTAGGCCTGAGTGCAGTTTGTCTTAGTTTCTGGCAAATGTTTCCATTCGGGACTGAAGTCTTGAAGCTAAAAATTCCTGGTACCCAGCAGTGCTTAGCTCAGATTTGGCATTTCCTAAATGCATTCATCCCCATAGAATAGACTCTGATTTCTCAAGGGCTCAAAAAGGAAAGCAAATGCTTGGGACCTGCAAGGCTGGCAGGTCAGGAGTCTGGTTAACAGGCTCCAATCGAGCACCCCTGACTGGAGATAGTGACCAGAAGCCGTTCCCAGCTGGCAGGGGTTCAGCTTCCTGTGTGACATGTGTCAGTGGCGCTGGGCCAGCGACCAGCAAACAAAGTACCCTCAGTACAGCAAACAGAGATGGCAGGGACTGGGTGGATTAGCAAAAGCTGGGCTCTTCTCTGGGTTTTTAGACACAGCCTCCTACTGCTGGGGCAGCAGTGCTGTTCGGGGCTTTTAGTTATTGGGACCATAAGCAGAGGACTGTGTGAGTATAAGGCTATTTGGAAATTTTCCTTAGGGTCGAGGTGGGCATATGGAGAAGCAAAACTGTACTGCTGGCTTGCTGATACGGCTATCCCACCCTCCAGACAACTCCACCAGAGATTTACAACCCTGAACAGCGTCAACCCACTAGAGGCATCTGCCCCGCACCTCAGCAGGGAATCCCCGACAAGGTTTGCCTTTTGTGCACTGCAACTGAGTGCAGTCCCACAGAAAGCAGCGGAGCCACCTCTGCGGTCCAGCCTTTTGCACCCTCCTCTCTGTTATGCATGGACACGGAGTTCCACTTCTGAACATGAGACTGGAGACATCTTCAACTTCAAGCAGCTTTCTCATTTTTCTGAGGTCTAAAATGCCACACCTAGAAATTTCTGAGACAGGAAGAGTTAGCATTTCAAATACGCAACCTGATATTCGAAACAGTTGTCTCTGACAGATTCCAAGTCTTTAAAACAAGGTTGTGCAGGGACACAAGTGAAAAGAAAACACTTGGATTAATGAAAGAAGTGAGTAACAATAGATTTAATTAATCAATAACCACACAGACACCCTTCGGAACGGCTGCCAGCCATCTGGAACATTTCTCTCTTGCGTAACGAAGTCAAACTCTAAGTGCTTTATTGCTCAATGGAGATTTTTTTTTTTAAAGCCTTAGGTTTGCATTTCATCTGGAATTACTGACCTTTCAAAAACATTGACCCTTTTGTGTGCATTTGTGGTTTGGTTTTTTTTTTCCTCTGGTGAAAGGAGAAGCGAAAATGTCAATTGACATTGAACTGATAAACAAGGTGTAGGTGTCTCAGAAATACCTATGGATGATTTCTCCAGAATGGACAATGTGTCCCAGAACACATTTTGAAACCTGGACTCTGAGGTGATAGCTCCCAAGGACATACCTGCTGCATGTGCCCATGAACGCATGATGGGAAATGTCACAAAAAATCTTTTCTTTTTCTCATGATAAGAGGCTCTTCTAAGGGCTACACAGGCAGAGAGCTAGGGACAGAAAAGCTGTCAACCTGAAGAGACAAGAGGCAAGATGGCCATAAAAAAGGAGAGCAAACAGTACCAAAGAGAGCAGTGAAGGTAATACTGAGCAGCACCTATAACCTAGAACAGAAGTGGCTTATCTTAAATGAGAAAAAGGCACTCCTTCTTTGGAATAACTACAGTTGCAGGTAGAGCCAGACATGTCAAGGAAAGGCACCACCAAAATGGAACATGGAAAACACAATTTTTAGCCTAGTGAGAGCTAGGAACTCTGGACTTGACGTTGTTCTGCATTTTAATTTTTCATTGGTCCAAGCCCTGATACTTTGAAGCAAGAAAGGGATGAAAAATGGTCCTAGATGCATTTCTGGTGCTGCAGCATATTACAGTAAACTGCTGTTTGCATTATTCATTTCTGGGCCACACTGAACAAAGCTCTGACAGGCAGAGAAGTGGTGACAAACATCTAGGATGGATCTGAACTCTGAAACAGCTTGGTCTGTGGAGTTCCCATCAGGTTGTGGGCTTCTCTGCACTGTGCAGTGGAGCATGGGACAAAGATGCTCATGGCAGGGCCAAGCTGAGCCCAGGCTCTTTTGCAGATCCCTGCAGCATGCTGCTATGCTGATGTGCTCAGTTTAAATGCAGATGCAGTACAGATACTTTTATGCACTGCTGGGCCACAATACACTGCATTCAGATCTGAGCTGGCTAGGGAAGGAGTGGACTGAAAAAACATGAGAGGGACTACGCAGCAGGGAGCAACAATGACAGTAAATGTCATCTAACGACACAACATAAGCAATATAGCTTATCCTCACAATAGTTATACCTGTGCTAAGAACATCTGATGAAGGCACTTATAAAGGACTTTCCTCATGACACCTTTTCAGCTAAGAAGTCATATCAACCTGCTGTATCCTCAGGGGACTCCTAGAAAAATATCATCTGTCTAATCACATAACACAGGACACAGGGAGTCTGGAATTAAAGTTGTAATCCTTAGCAGGCTAGCAGCCTTAGCACACTGCCTCAGCTTTACATCTCCCATCTTGAGAAGGTTTCCAGAATGAGTCCCTCACTCAGCAAGGATGTTCATGTGGAGCAGCTGTGAGATCGACCATAGTCTATCATGAGCTGGACCGAGACTTATCAGTTCACACCAACCTGGCTAAACAGTCCATCCTTCCAAGCCATTAACAACGGAAGCATGACAGAGCTTGCTCCTTTCACCAATGTGGACTTTAGACACGACTTCTAGATATTCCAAGCTTAATCTTCTTGGAGGAGATATGTTAATTAGATTCTGTTAACAGAAAGATAAATAATTTTTACAGAACCTGAGCAACTTCTTTCTGCCATAAACCAGTGATAAGTATTATCTCAATTAACTGACGTTATTCCAGGTGAAAGAGATCATGTTGAAGGCTGGAGTCTAAAGCAAGAAAGGATCTTATGGATCCAGATCCAGTTTCACTTACCCTTGCATACATCAGAAGAACTGCACTGAAGACAAGGAGGTGCAGCTCATTGCTATGATCAGAACTACACCGCTTCTCTTTATCCCAACAGGTCCTGATTTAAGTGCTCTCCTTCCTGGTGCTTAGATTGGAGCATGCAAGTAGTCCAGCTGAATCAGACTGGACAAATATAGTTTGTTGGACTGGAGCCACAGCGCTTATCATCTTCCAGAGCTAAGCCCACAGTGTTTCAAATCTTATGAATATGCTTCAGAGCTTAAGGTAGGGTCATGAGTCATGGTCTCTCACTGTTTAGGAACCTTTATATTTGACACAGAAAGCCCCTTTAAAAAAAAAAAAAAGTAAAACCAAAAATATTGAGACCACAGAAATACGGACAATCAGCAAGTGACTTGGGACAAAGAAACAAATCTAACGAAGCTATCTCAAAGCAAACATACTAGATTTTCATGTATACAATGGCAACTCATCTGTATTTTTATTAATTTACAGAACTTATGCGTTTGTAAATCTAGTGTTTTAACTCAAGCCCAGTGGATGCTTTTAAAAAAATACTCAACAACCTTAAATGTAGTGCTTATACCACAGATTACTGGTAACATAATTTAAAATCCATCTCTTTTACCTGTGTGCTGTTCAGCTTTTCCCCCTGACTTTGGACAAGGAATGTAGGCATCTTAATTGCACACATTTCTCTCCTTTACCAGCTCTGAAATAGTGCACTTTAGCTACGTCAGGGTATTTCCATCAATAACATTTTGTTATTGGGAGTTTTGCATTTGTACATTTGTGAGTGTAGTCACTGAGATGCAGGCTGGATCCCACTGCCAGCCCTGAAGCCACCTGTTTAAACACAGGACAAGCCCACCTCCTCCAGTTTGTCCCTTCACAAAACTAATGATAAGGGGTAGGGTTTTTTTCTTGCTTTAGCCCACTCAATCCAGGCCCTTCTTCACAGATGCTCCTGAAACTACAGGGTCAAATTACACCTATAAATCTTTAAAGGTTCTTGTGGCATTTGTTCGTCCCAAGCCTCCTGTTTCCCCTTTCAGGGTTGGTCAATGGGAACCCAACGGAGATTTCAATTTATCTTTATTTATATAATAAGATTACAGCTTGCAGCCTTGCTGTTAGAACTGTAGACTTAACTGAAATCATCAAAATATGGGGCTGGAAGGACCTCAAAGGTCCCTTCCTTACAACAAAGTAAACATGCCTAGACCATCACCGACTAACAAAGCTTTGTTCTTAAAGGACTCCATAAACACGGACTTCACAGCCTTCAAGGCTGCTTCACTGCTTCTCTCTCCCTATTTTCAGAATAAATCTACTTCTGATACTTAACCACTATTTGTTGCGTACCCCTTCTGCCACGGAAGCAGAGAACAATTAATCCCTGTTCTTTTTATAGCTCCATTAGAAGACAGTTTTCCACATTCCCCCTCAATTTTCTTTCTCTTAAACCCAGCGAACCCAATTCCATTAATCATTCTGCTTTGGCCAAGTTTTCTAGACCTGTGACAGTTTTCATTGCTCACTTCTAAAACCACTTCAGTCTGTGCCTGACACAGAGACATGCTCTAGATGGGCTGATGTTTTTTCTCTGATGTTAGCAGAGAGCTTCTTAAACACCTAAAATATGTCAGATGATACCACAAACTGGATCAGATTTTCTCCAGCAAAGAGAGCAATTACGTATATGCAAATTCAGTAACTTTATTTTTAGAAATTTTTTTTGTATTATCATGAGAGTTTCCCAGTACTCCAGTATTTCCAGCACACCATCATTAAAACCATCAGAATGAAAATGGCGCAATTGTGCACATCACATTACTTTTGTAACTCTTGGTCTCATCCCCCCAGTCTACCTGTTCCATTCACCAGCTGTGTCTCATCTTTGACACCTTGTGAGCATTTTGTAGAAATGACTGTCCTTTACTAGATCTGTAAACTGTGGCTTAATGCATTGGGACTTCAGCCCAGTAAGACTGTGGGCATTAAAATGGTTTTTGAAGTAACATAATAATGTATCAGATGACAAAGCACCTAAGAGCATAGTTGTCAAGGAGAGTTAATCTGGTATTAATGAGACTAACCAGAGAAATTCAGATTGGAGAAGAGCAGAGCAGAGCACTTAGGACAGCAGGTCCTTTGCCCTCCACTGGCTCAGAAGCCCAGGGAAGAGAAGCAGCTCAGGGAGGTGCCTGCATGACAGCACAAAGAGCTCCATGAAGTCATTTGGTAAGCCGGAAGGGGAAGAGGTGAGGTTATGTTCAGCACGCGGATGCAGGCCCCTTAGCAGAAATGGCTTTGGTCTTGGATTCTCATTGAACCTCTTTGTTCTCCTCTGATTTTTTGAACAATGTGATTCTGTTTCTCCTCATGAATGTAACTCCTTATGGGCTACTGCACTTTTGTTGATTCTTTACATAAAACTTAGGAACCGGCTTTTTTTCTTTCTTCATAGCAGATGAGCTTGTCTGGTCTTTCATAACTGTCCTGTGGTTCTCCAGAAAAGCATAGATAGCTGGGTCGTGTCTGGATCATTATCATAAAATATAGTCAGGAGGAAAGCTAGGGGAAGAAGCCAGGCTGTTGTATATAGAGCCATACAATGTAGGACAGCTATTTAGGTACTTGCTTCTCCCCTCACAGGGGTTCAAGTTCTAATCAGCCTGTTCTGCAGCTTGCCAGCAGAAAATCACCAGGTGTTACAGAAATCGCAGGCAAGCGTGAGTTTAACAAGCATTGGGCTTACAAAGAGCATCTCAGTGAGATTCAGGGAGGCGAGTGATCTGTTTAACAACAGAGGTGACAAGTCACTCCACAGTTAGTAGCCTGGCACACTTTTTCGCAGCAAGCCAGCTTTTTGGGCCTCCTGTTCATCACTGTCAGAGAGGCTGGGAGAGAGTGTCAAAAATATGTAATGTAAGTGTGATGGTCTGGGGAGATGATTAGGCCATTAAGTCCAATGTGCTTATCCACTTAAATATTTTGCTTCCACTCAGCCCTTCTTTCTTACTCTTTCCCAAGATCCTGTGATTCTCCCCATTCTGCCTGCAGACATAAAGCTCTAGCTGTTGCTTGATCTCATTTCTGTGACATTTCAGGCACTCTTCCTGCAAAAGCTGACTTGTTCCATCTGGTTATTACCCTTTGAGTGAGATGTAGGTCTGCCTGCATCTCTGCTGAGTCTCCTAGTCTGTGTGCTGAGTGTTTCAGCTCCTCCTCCCTGAACAAGCAAGCTCGAGCAGGTTTATAAATAGAAGTTTTAAAGCTAATGAGAGGGGGTGCGGGGGTGAGGAACAGAGAAACTGCACTGAAGTCACTTCAGAGGCAAATCCTAACGCTCTTCAGAACGACAGCTTTGCAGGCACCGCCACGGAGGGACATTTGGAGAATGGATGGTTAAGCACTGAAACAGGGAAGGAGTTTAAGTCTTGGCTCTGCCACAAGTTTTAATACAGCTTAGGAAAAGTCATACATCCTCTCAGTTCTCCATGGGCTGAATCTTTTTCCTGCTTGCCTCCCAGCAGATGTACTGTAATGCCTGTGGGACAAGAATGGTCTATTCCTACACATTTACTTGCAGATCAGTAAAATAAGGCTTGCCTCTTGCTGGGATCTCCCAGTATCGCCACAATAATACAGACTTCTGTTCAGAGGCAGTGCGCTGGCTCATACACACAGCATCCTCCCGCTGGGGCACAATATGCACCTTGCACTTTATGACTCTCTTCCCCCCCCCTCCCCACCTTTGTTCCTTTGTTTTTATTATCCCCACTTAAGGTTGGTAAATAAAGCAGGACAAGTCCTGCTGGCACTAAAATCCTTGTATGCTTCCAGTCCACTTTCCAGAAGGATAAGTTATTTCCCTTATCTGTACTATGAAGACAAAACACAGCCAAAGTGACCTAATTCGCACAGATGGCATGTGGGTCAGCAGCTTCAGATGTGGACAATACTCTGCATAGGCTGCATGGTTTTGTAAATGCCAAGTGTCACTGTATTTGGTCTCCGAAACAAAAAGCCAGGACCTACACCAAAATGACAGCAGAGGAGTGGCTGTGAGGCAGCTCTCTAATGCCATATGAGCATGTGTGATAAAAGAGAGGTGGAGGCCAGAGACACTGAAGGCAATATCAGACCTGAACAGCACACCCTGTTCCTGAGAAGCCTTCCAGGAGTTACATTATTAGAGAAGTACTTTCCACTTGCAAGTCCTAGGACTCAATGTGACATCAGCAGTGCTTAGCAGATATACGGAGGGGACATGAGATCAGAGGTAGAATAAAAACCACATATAAATGCAGTGGGTCATGGGTGATTGTCTGGGATCATTCCTGATTGCCTCCAAACACGAAGATTCAGCTGTAAACCACAGGATGTTCTGCCTCTTTGTCTGCAGTGGAAAGAATCCAGATTCATTCTGGCACAGGACACCCAGAATGCAGACATAATGCTTGAAATACTCAATGTACGTACAAGAGAAGTGATGGTCCTGCATCCCTTACTTCTGGACATCAGACGGACTAAATCTCAAGCATACTGTTCTCTTCATCCACCAAATTAGGACTGATCCCTTGGAGAAATGGTAGAACACAGTCCTCGTATCTTCTCTTTCAGAAAGTCCTTTCTGAAGAGGTTTAGAAGCTCTAATTTCCAACCATGGAAATGGTTTAAGACTTTCCTATATGTCTCCCCTTCTGGGAGAAATCCTTGTTTAGTCCACAGTTAAAACAGATCACTAAAAACAAACTCTCTCCTTTCCAAACACCCAGCTGCAAGAACTGGCTGTTCAGGACAGCAGCAAGAGAGACTTAAAACATTCTGGCATTGTGAGATATGAAGAATTAGTGGCAGCTTTGCAGGAATCTCTTCAGCATTTTGAGGCATATCCAAACATCAAGAAAGCAGCCCTCATTTACCCATCCCAGCTTAGAAAAGCAATATCCAGGCAGTTCCTATATTTCTATCCATCAGGCTGAAGGCATGCTTAGTAGGAAGATGAGACTTTCTCCTACTTCTGGATATTAACTTTTCCACAAAACTCTTGCAAAAATTTTCATGACCTCTTACAGATAGCTTCATCAGTCCAGCAGCTTACTGAGGAGGTGTAAGATGTGGTAACAATGTCCTACCAGCAGGCTGGGTTTAGACATCACCTTGGAAGGAAAATGGAAAATTTAGCCTTGTGTTTTAATAGGTGAACGTGATGCTCTTCTAAAGACTGTTGACAAAGTTAAAGGGTTGATGGCATTTTTAAAGAGTAGGCTGAACCACAGCCAGCTCATGTAGCTTTGACTGGAGATGTACTGAACTTCCCAATGATGTACGATGTTCCTACTGCCTCCTGTAATAAAGGAGAAACAGGTCTTCTACACACTGAAGAGGAAATTTGTTCTGGTGGCACTGGGACATGGAAACACAGAATCTTCAGCACTATTACTACTGTCATCACTCTAGGAAACCCACTTTTGTTAATGTCTCAGAAAAACGTCTCTCTGTAGTAACACAGTATTTCAGGAAAGGTCTTTTTCAGAACTCCCATCCAACAACCATGCTTCATAACTTGCCCTTTTCAGAAGCCAGTTTTCTATCCAATATTGCTTCTATGTTTCTACAATATTGGGCTAAGTACCCGTCTCATCTCTCCACAAGCATCAACTATGCTTTCTGTTTTACAGAGCATGGTGCACAACTATAGGCCCTCTTTGCTACCCAGTCTCCTGACTGCCAAACCAGTGCTTTATCCACAAGAACACATTGCCTAACAACCAACAACTGAAACAGTACTAACTTTGCACCCTACTTCTGCATTACTTGCAGCCAGGAATAGATTTTTCCATTTCACCAGTGGATCTGTTTACTAATCTAGTACTGTGGTTTTCAACGCACAGTATGTGAGAGCCCAGGGGTCTGTGAGTTATTTTTAAGGAGTCCATGGATAAAGACCAAGAAAAACAAACCTACTCACCCCACAGGAGCCCACACCTTTTCCGGAATTTTTAGTAGCTGGCAAATTGGAAGAAGTTTGAAAACCATTTGTCTGGTGTAATGAGATAGGATATGTTCCCTCAGGCACACAATTTTGGGGAACTGCTGAGGAACTCTGCCAAGTTGTAACAGTTGCAGTGCCTAGTTAGCACCTGCCTGTGAAGAGCAGTATTTGTGAAATGGCTAGGGGTGCACTGAGCATGCAGCAACTGTTCCTTACTCCGTGCCTGAACGAGACACCCCATATGAATGGTACGTTTTTCTTTGGGTCATTTTAAACCAGTGCCAGAATCGTGGAATCATAGAATCACAGAACACCAGGTTGGAAGGGACCTCAAGGGTCATCTGGTCCAACCTTTCTTGGCAAAAGCACGGTCTAGACAAAATGGCCCAGCACCCTGCCCAGCCAAATCTTAGAAGTGTCCAATGCTGGGGAATCCACCGCTTCCCTGGGGAGATTATTCCAATGGCTGATTGTTCTCACTGTGAAAAACTTTTCTCTTGCATCCAATGAGCATCTCCCCAGGAGTAACTGTACCCATTACCCCTCAATCTTTTCCATGTGACTCCTTGTAAAAAGGGAGTCTCCATCTTCTTTGCAGCCACCCTTTAAATACTGGAACATGGTGATGAGGTGTCCTCTGAACCTTTTCTCACAGCTGACCAAACCCAGTTCTCTCAGCCTTTCCTCATGTGGCAGGCTTGCCCTTTGATCCCCTTTGTGGCCCTTCCCGGGACCCTCTCCAGACTGTCCACAACTTTTTTTGTGTAGCGGGGACCAAACCTGCACACAGTATTCCAGGTGTGGCCTGACAAGCGCTGAGTAGAGTAGGATAATGACTTCTTTATCTCTGCTGGTGACACCCTTGTTGATGTAACCCAGCATCCTGCTGGCTTGCTTTGCCGCAGCAGCACACACTGTCCGCTCATATTGAGCCTATTGTCCACCAGCACCCCCAGGTCCCTTTCCACAGAGCTGCTCCCCAGCCAAGTGGATCCCAGCCTGTTCAGCACTCCTGAATTATGTTTTCCCAGGAAAACACTTGTCTTTGTTTAACTTCTTAAGGTCCTTTTTAGCCCACTTTTCCAGTCTATCCAGGTCTTCCTGCAGGGTGGCTCTCCCTTCCAAAGTGTCCACTTCCCCACTCAGTTTGGTATAATTGGTAAACTTCATCAGGGTACGCTTGATCCCATCATCCAGATAATTTATGAAGATATTAAACAGTGTTGGGCCCAATATCGATCCCTGGAGAACCCCACTTGTGACAGGTTGCTGGTTTGAAAAGCAGCTATTTACCACCACCCTCTGGGTGCAGCCTGTCAGCCAGTTCCCCACCCACCACACGGACCATTTGTCTAGACCATAACACATCAGTTTCTCTAGGAGGAGGCAGTAAATTAAATCACATGAAATCTCCCCAGTGCACAACATGTTTGTTGCATGGGGAACTATTGCAGACTCCTCTGACCCTTCCAGCTCCCCATAATGCAACCCAGCCTTTCACAGGGTGTGCACGACCCATTCACAGCAAAGTCCCAAACATATTTCACCAAAATGTGTTCCTAGAGAAAACACAAAGTTTAACTTTCTCTGCAAGAGCACATAGTGATGGCAATGACATCGTGTCTACCCAAATGGAAAAAGAGAATTTTTTTTGCTATGAAGCAAAAGGGCAACAGTAAGAAGGAAAAGCACCCTAAGCCACTACAAATGCTTCAGCTGAACCTAAATTACACATTTGAAAAATTATACTTTAGGGAAAGCATTATGGTTCTTTTTAAAAACCACACACAAAAATAAAAATGTTGCAGAGGAAAACTTCTTTTTTATTCTCCTCTCCCCAGCTTTAGTAACAAGTTGCTACCCCAGAAGTCTTTGTGGAATCAGCCCCCCAACTTGGCTTTTTTTCCTTCCCTTCACAAGTATGCTGCTCTTTGGTATAGTGCTGGATGCCCACTCAGCACTTCTTACCACGCCTGAAAGGTTTCTCCCATACATATATAACCTCTGACACTTTTCATTATGGCCCTTTGCTCTGGCACAACTAGGCTGTGTTGCCTCAGAGACAAAAATGCACAGACCACAGTGAGGTACATGGCTTCCAGCAGGGCAGATAGCTGGATGCAAAGGAGGACTTAGGAAGCCATGGAGCTCTGCAGAGGAACAGCTTTTCTCTTATTAGGATAATGCTGCTATCAGCACACAGTTGTTTGAGTCACAGAGTTAAAAATGAGCTGATTATAGATACCCCTGCTCTGTACAGGCCTCCAGGTCGCAATTTTTGCCATTAAAAGTTTGTGGGGAGAAGCACTGATGAGGAACATTCTTCCTTCTAAATTCACGCTCCAGGAGGTACCTGTTAGCTGGAACACTGGGGAGCTGTTTTCTCTGTGGCAATGCACATTTAGTAGTCTTTTGCATCTGATGAAAAACGCACACACTAAAATACCATCGGCTGATATTAAAGCGAGAGAATACTACAGGGATGAATAACTACTTTCCAAGTTTATCCCTGCATTGTGGGATATTAAAAAAACACTAGATGGGATCCATTCAAAGCGACTGGTACATAAAGGCACAGCAGTGAGAGACCCAAGCTGGTTTATGCAGTATCCAACTAAGGATTTAGTGGGAGTAAGGTATCTGTCTTCCCTGAAGCGCCTGGTAGCAGCTTAAAATCCTGTTAATGCCTGTGTCTTTACATCACTATAGGACTTTTAAAAAAATCTGATCCTGCCTGTAAAGCCAGAGCTATTTCAGAATTGATACACATCCAGACAACAAGTGCCTTAATGAGGATTGTTTATCCTTACTTTCCCATCAGTTAAATTACCTGTCATGGTTTCTCAAGACTAATAAAAGAACTAAGCTTTACTAAATACCACAGTTGTGGATTTCCTCCACAGTGTTTTCTCCAACTGACAGCTCCTGCTATGTGTTCTCAAGTGGTCTGCGAGTATCTAGCCAGAGGGCATTGCTTCAGTTTTTTGGATGCATTTCCAAGGTTACAAGGATTTTCACACCTATTACTGCTGGCCTCTCAATGGCAGGTAAAGGATGTTGCAGCTAATGGGAACACAGATTGGAGCTAATTATAGAGTGATTGACTTGCCATGGACTTAATTGCTTATTAGAAGTCACACTGATCTCTGAAATGGAGGCTATGAGTCTCATAATGTGCAAAGAAGTATCCACCACCTGAAGAATAAACATGAAAAGCTCATTCAGGTGCAAGGCATGGGTATTTGCACACAGCTTCTTTCAGTGTGTTACACATTTCAGCACCAGTGCTTGGAAGCCAAATCTAAGTGTTCAGGTGTGAATGTCAGCAAGCGAATTAATACAAGAGCAGCTTTAGGGCCCCAGTCTTGCCAAGGACCAACACCATGTCACAGTGCCAGCCAGTCGCTGCTAGGTACTTGTGTAGGGGGAGCACAGATAGGAGACTGTTTTCATGAAACTCTACTGGTATTAAGCAACTTTGAAAGTTATTTCGCTACAGGGCATCAGCTCAAACCACCCTCCCTTCCTGTCTTGCTGTATGTGCTGCTTGCTGAGTGCTGCCTGAACCAGAGACTGCACACCGGTATCAGCAGAAGTACCTACAGAAGGCAACATGAAACCTGAGTCCTTGCTTATAAAGCTTTTTATGCTATGCCTCCGCCTAGTTTCAGGACCTTTCCTTCAATTTCCTTCCCCATTCTCGCCCAGAGGCAGCAGCTGTCTCCATTGCCTTTTCCACCATCATCTCCTGTTTCTCCATGGAGCCCTAGTAGGTCAAACACAATGGAGACCTAAGCTACTACAGTGAGCACCAACGGGACTTTTACTGTCCACCTTTCAGTCCAGGCTCAAGAAGGTGCCATATTTGCATTGTATTGCAGTGGAGTTAACAAAACTTCCTTATTTTTTCCCTCCCAAGCATCCCTGTTCATAGTTTTAACTCTGACAGAGGTGACCTTTTTCTTTCATTTAGCCCTTGTTTTATCATATCCATTGGAGTTAATCTTCTCACTGCTGACATGGCAGCTTGCTCCTCCAATGGCCTGTCTTGAACCTCACATGGAAACGCCAAGCAGTAACTTATATTCAGGGACAGATTTTGCAGGGCTGCCTGGCAGTTACACCACTTCACTGTCCGCTCCCACCATCCAGAGGTAGGGGTACCTGCCTTTCAGGTGCTGCACTTGGCAGCTGAACATCTGAATGCAAGTTTAAACTGAGACGAGCTCAAAGTAATCTTAGAATCATAGAATCATTTAGGTTGGAAAAGACCCTCAAGATCATCAAGTCCAACCAAATGCATTTGTCTGGAAACTGCAGCAGCTCAGGAGCAGAAATGTCACACGTCACACAGAGGTGTAGACCCTACTTTCTGCTCCCACCTGCTTGTTAGATGTCTTGCATCAAATCACAGCTGCCTTCCATGGGGTCCCTCTGTGGCACTGGGCATTTGCTCTGCTTGCTCTCTCTCCCCTTCAACAGGTTACAACTTGCTCCTTTGTCATAATTTCTTTCTTCCTCAATTCATACTTTATCATAAACAGTAGGAGATAAAGGCATGCCAAAGGGCCCAGTCTTTGTGCATTGCCCTGTACAAACATGAAGCTGTGGATAACACAGTTTCCCCTTTAAGAAAATATTCCTTTGTCTCTGAATGGGAGCTCTTTCCACTATGACGTGGTAGCGCAGTGAATTCCCTGCACTGAGACATTGCTCACAGCCTTGAGACAAGGCACAAAGGGAGTGCAAATAAATGAACAATACGGTGGAAGAAACAAAGGGAAAAATAAAAGCAAGCAAGGAACAAAGGAAAAAAGAAAGGAGAACCAGCCTGCAATGTTTAAACCTGTGCCATGTAAAACCGCCACCGTATAAAATGATGCATAATTTCTGGAGAACTGGGCTGGCAAAAAGCCTATAGGAAGTCCAGTCAGAAGAGCATGCTGACTCCACAAGCAAGGACAGAGCTGGCAATTAAAAGACAAGCGCTGCACAATTTTCACATTGGCCTAGTGCATCCCATCCCATGGGATCCCATAGGGTGTTACAAGGACTTTTCCTGCTCCTGAAATACAGCCTTATTTGGGGTAACAGGTTAGCAGCGTAGAGCAGCAACATACAAGTAAAGAAAAAAAAAATACAGCGAGATTTTTGTTATTGCACGGGTCCTCCCTTCTTTTGTCCCCCCACTTCCAAAAGCTCCCCTAAAAATAAATATTCCTCACACCCACCAGTAACTATACAAGACCAACTCCCTTTAGAGAGCCATGGGGAGTCTTATAGCCCAGAGCCATACAAGCTTGCATAGAAAAATGAAAAAAGAATCAAAGAAAAGGTAAAATACATATTGCAAAGAGCCAGGTGCACAGGTCATTGTATTGGAGGCTGGTAAGGACAGATACTGAATCACATTAGCAAGCTCAAAGCTGCTAATTTAATGCAACAATATCCTGATCTCAGTGATTCTGTAAAATAGAGCTCTTGCTTGGTTGTAACCATCTGCCTAGTGTAGTGTATAGTGCACCACATGGCCACCTGTATCCACTAAACACCACCTTCTTGCTCCCACGTTAGGTGTCCTATGGGATGGGGAAACGTAGGTCTCTGATCTGTCCCCTGACCATCACAGTTGGCTTAAACTCCTCAACCCCTGGGCTGCTGCATGATTCAAGCCCTTCTTCTGTGCTAAAACTAGTGATTTCTACTGAGCAAGTTTTCAGACAGATCAGGAAGGCTATCCAGCTTGCTGGGTGTCCCAAAGTGGCAGCAGGGCTGTGCAGCAGTTGGTGCACAGGTGTGATGGTGAATCTCTCTGGTACTTCAGTGGGGGATAAAGAATCTTATGAGAGCAGCGAACTTGCAGCCAAATCAGGGGACCCACTGAAAGACGGCTGCCTTTGTGTGTTCCTTTATAAACAGATTTCTGCAACAGAAAATGCTTTTGTAAGATCTTTCTGCTCGACTTGTTTACATTTTTCTTTCCTCCTTTTCTCTCCTGGCTGTAATTAGCTGTCAAGTCTTGGTGCATATTTTCTGTTCGTTTGCCTTTTAAAAAGACAAAAGGCAAGCCTTCCAGAAGATAGGCAAGAGCTCATTTCCCTTTTTTCGCTCTGTTGAGACTGAGACACCACTGCTGCCTAACTTGGCTACAAAAGCCTTGGTGTTCACCTTTAATCATTCATTCATGCTCCTGCACCTCACTCTTGCTTGAGATGACACCAGTCATTGTACACCTGGCTGCTGAATTAGCTCAGGATGAAAAATAACTTTCCCCTCAAAATGGCTATCTGGTTCACACACTATGACATAAAGGCTCATGCCAGCACCACAGACAGAACAACTGAGTTGGGGGAGAAAAATGACTGTGTAGCAAACAGCTATGGTGGAATGGGAGAATTATAACATTTTACACTGGTAACTGCAAATCATAGCCTTACCGCTCTCAGCAGTTGCAGCCTGCTAAAGTTGCTCAGCCCACTGCATACTGAACAGGATCAAAAGCTTGACCCGTAGCTGTGAGTCATCTCTCCACCTTCTCACAATTAGACAACAGAAAAATATCTGCAACCTAACAGCCCCTCCTTCCTCCTTTTTTCTCAAAACATGATTCTTACATTATGCAGGCATCTTCTTCCCAAGCAGGAGTTCATGCTCTAAGAGTAGCCATGACCTGCAACAATTCTTGTTCTTGTTTATTACTGTCTGCCTATAAACTCTTGTAGGGTAAGAACAGAGATCTCTGTTCTTCAAGGACATTTCTCTGCAAGGTATCTATCTCTAAGGATCTCAAAACAGTTTGCAAACATCCTTTAGTGATGACTCACAGGACCTTTTCTCATCGCTGTTTAACACTGAAATGGAGACCATAGTTTCTCAATATGAAGAACATGATGGCCCCAAGGTCTCCAGTGACTGCTGCTCCTACCCCTTCCTCACTCCTTCCTTGTGCCATTGCCACTTCCCAACAGACTGACCCTCAACTGGGCACTACTGCACAAACCAGATGGTGTGACTATTCCAATCGAAAACCAAACAACCCTAACAAAGCTTTTTTGCTGCTGTTGTTGTATTTTATGGTCTCAGCAGTTACTAGATTGATAATACTGCTGGGAAAATGCTGAGATGAACAGAGTAGTAACATGCAGTGGCACAGGAGCAGGAAGGAGATGTGGAGGAAGGATAAAGCAAAGGAGAAGATGATGATGCTGGGAAGTGAAGTAGTAATATCTAAAGCCTATGTTACCAAAGAAGACTGTGTTATCAAGCCACCATCCCAGGCACAGAGAAACTAAATGACTTGTCCACAGGAAAAGAGCAAGTTATTGCCAGAGAGTATAATTTTGAGTGAAGATGATACCTGCTTATTCCCTCTCTCAATTCCAGGCATGCTTCTGCCCTGCTGGTCTTGTTTAAAATGGCAATGAGAAGGTAACTAATAAATCCAAACTGAGGCTGTCCCATACAGGTGTATTATCAATAGTTGGCAGCTCACAAAATTTTCTTGACTGGTTCCAAAAGAGAAAAGAAACACCAACACCCAAATGCCTGAGCCAGGCCTTGTTTTTAAAGGCAGCATGTGCTACACACACAGGTGGTCCACCTCTGTCCTCTTCCTTTCCTTTCTTTTCTTCACCTTTGCTACCACAAGAAAATTGCACTAAGTAAGTTTAAAATGGATTTTAAAAATAAATTTTAAAGTAATTTTTAAAGATTAGTTTGAAACCAGTGCAAAGGGCTGGGTAACCACCTCTTAGTTTTCAGAGGGCTCTTTCAGTTTAGGGAAACTCAGTAGTGCACAGTCTCAGATGTGGAAGTAAATTGGTGGAGTGGAACTGGTGAAGATGTCTGCATGGATGCTCAGCTTTCTGTGACAAAAGCCTATATGTGTGAAGACAGAGGGAATCATTTGCACTACCCAAGCTATTCCACACTCGCTCCCTGTGTGCGAGCACACAGTACCCTCTGTGTGGGAGGCTGCTTGGACGGCAGGGTGCATGGGAGCAGCAGGGGCACTGCTCCCATCCAACCCTTCCACAGTGGGAAACTTCCCTCTGTTGTTCTCACAGAAGAACAGAAACACCCCTCCAGCCTTTTATGAGATCCAAAGAAGCCCACCATCTGTACTTTGTGAAAAGGAAGAGGATAGGAAGCTGCATTTTAAAGCTTTGCAATTCATATTCAACAGCAAGGGCTAGCAATTTAGTAAGCAATTCTATCCAAGCCCATGACATAGTTAAACTGTCTCTTGGGTTTTACTCTGTGAGCTGGCTTGGCTTCCCTACTATATTCCTGTACTTGCTAAGCCCAATATTCTTTCTAATCTTTGGATCACAGAACACGCTGCAATCTCCAAGACAATGCCCTCAATAGGCTAGCACTGTCCCCAGGATGAGTACGCCTGAACGTCAACCACTTCCCCAGTATATGATACTGTCTCTGTTTCCATCTACCAATTCCTTTCTGTTCATCATCTAACTCTGGATGATGCCCACATTCCCTCACTTCTGAGGAAGCACTGCCTTGGCTCCCACCTCTGAACAGCTGGCAGGTCCCCAGGGTCCAGACAAACCTGTGGCTGGCCCCCTATCACATTGTCTGGATTACAGCTGGTGCTGGTCTGCTACTAGGGGTGAAAGAGATGCTGCTCACTTTTCTTCTGCTTTGCTGCCACCATTGAAACACAGCAGCAGCTTCCACACAGGGGTATCTATGGCATGAGCCTTCTGGCCATGCTTCCATCTTTTCCTAGTCTGCCACCCCCCTCTCTCAACATGAAGCTTGTGTAACAGGCTTGTGTTGTGCTGGCAGAAAGTGGGTTTGGCTACAACACAGGGGAAAATGCTCCCCTTGCTCTCCTGGATTCAGGCACTTGGGTAATTTTCCAGTCTGCATGGCCTCAGCAGTTAGCAGACAAGAATTAAAGATGCTGTCACAAGACTTAATATGTGCTGGCATGAAAAAAAAGAGAAGTCCCCGCTAATGATGCTAATATTCACCCTTATGGGCAATTTGGGGGAATGCATATTGCCCTCTCATATGCTTCAGCCATGCCTGCTGTGAGACAGTGCACCATGTTACTGCTGGACCTGAAATGTGTGCAGCAGCCCACCCTGCAGAGGTAGGCAGCAGGAGATGGAAACAAAGACATTTAGTACAACCACACAGACTACTACCATTTGAATTAAAAGAGCATCCTTGTTACAAAAGGGTGTTGGTAAGGTCTTTCCCTCTCAATGGACCACACACAAGAACGGGCAGGGATTTAGCAGTGAGAGGGGAAAAAGCAGTGCAATGCAAACATGAAGAGAAATAATTGAGGCCATGTGTAGACAGGTGCAGGTCTGGCTCTAGGAATCAGTACACCATTTGACTTCCCAGAGCAGAAAACCAAAGCACGCAAATCAGCTATGACCCAGCTGCCTATTTTGCCTGTTCAAGGATGCTGGAGAGCCAGATTGTCTTCTGCTGCTGTCACCTCTGGTTGACTGGATTCAGAGTGTGTGGACAGCTGCTATTTCCAGCATCAGGGCTAGCAGCATTATCTGTTCTCACTCCTCTGATCTCTATTCAGGGTCACCACCACTGCTCCTCCCATCCATACTCCATCCTTTCCTTCCTTTTTATGTCACAGTAGTAGATCTCAGTATCTGTTCCTCATATTTACAACAGCTAAATTCACTTTTGCTGCATTGCTGGAAAACCTGACGCTGCTCTGGAGAAGTGCTGCATTTATTTAAAAGTTCACTCAATTTGCAGCTTGAAAGTTTTCGATCTTACAAAGGGCAAGCTCCCATTCAAAAATCAGGTTAGCTGCTGTAGCTCCTAATGGGAGCCTCTGGTTAGGGACGCATGGAGCAGCCTCACAGCAAGGAAGGCTGCTCATCCCTTCCTAGCAGAGGCATGAAAGCAGTCCCATTTCCAAGAGCCCTGTAACAAACCAGCTCAGTATTCGTTCCAGGTTGACCCCAGCACCTGGCATGTGACATAGTACGTAACTGAATTGCATTCTGGTGAAAGTCACTCTCAAGTTCAGATGCAAAACTGGCTTCTGACACAGCTGCGTTATTAATTTGTTGAATGACAAAGAGAATTGCTAGGCACCAGGTAATAAAGGAAGCAGTATGTTTTAAAACTTATCAAAGTACTGATATTTCAATAACTTCCAGTAGGAATCCATCACAAAGGAAGGTCTATTTAGAGGAGCACTTCAGTGCCAAAACATTTAGTCTCATTATTGTAGATGCTTAAGCAATCATGTCTTAGGCTGCTGTGTTTCATAGCAGAATTGATCACTAAGTATTGCAAACAGAGCAGTGGCAAAAGCTCTGTAAAGGAAGACACAAAAACACATTGTTAAAGAGTTATAGACAAAATGTCCAAGTACTGCGTGGAAAATGCTCACAAGCATAGACTTATATGACACAAAAAAAACCCCAACCCATCACCAAGGGCACAAAATCATGCACCCACAGGTAGGAAACGCCAGGATTAGAACTGCCTATGAAACCTTTGTTCCCTGTTGGAAGTAAGGCACAGTGATATAATCACCAATTGCAGCATCACAAGGTGTTTTGTCTGAGGAACTCGTACCACACTCTGCACTGGGCACTTATGAACCCGAACAGTGACCCTACAATCATGGATACATCACTGATATATGGCCTGCGCAATACTGTGTCACTGCGCTACAAATTTTGTCTGAACCAGACGTACATCTGCAATCACATTTTAATAATCTTTTCAGCCAAAGCTCACAAGATGGCATTTAGGAAGCTTTATATTCATATAGGGGACTTACACCAGCTGTGGAAGGACAGACCATACTTGACTCATCATGAAGTCAGTGAAGCGCAGGCAGACTGTGCACGATATACAATCTGCTAGAACAGAGTGTCCCTTCACTTCTTTAAAAAGCATTTGATACAGCAGAGTAAGTATGTACTGTTTCAGCTCTGTGCATCATGCGGCCATGGTACGTTTCCTCTGGTCCTAGAATTGGACTTACCATCTCATACAGTCATGGATCGAATAAACAAACATGCTCATCCTGACTGTCCTCGTTCCACATGAATCTCTGCACTTTGCATCCTGTCCACAAGCTGAACCCTGCACCGAATGCATAGCTGGTATTTTCCCTGCACATATTTCTCCCCAGTGCTCTCAGCACAGTATCATGCTGCAGGTCTTTATGGCACAAGGAAGTGCTAGGCCAACTTACCAGGGCTAGCTCTGAACAATGCATGTGTCGTATATACATGTCATACCCAGCTAAGCAGCCTTATGTTGTGCCATGAAAACACACTTTTTCTCTGTTACCACTTAATGGATTTATCCTTAGAAAAACTCTAAGAGATGGTGGGGGAAGGCTATTAACCCTGTTTTATACACGTAGGATTCAGTCTTAGAAATCACAAGCTCTAACTCTTTCTGGATGGCCAGTCTAAGATCTAAAGGAATTATTTTTTTCAGAGTCCTTCTCCATTCAATAAAACTGGTCAAGCAATGCAATTTGTAATCTTCCACAAAGTTAAATTCCTTAAGAAAAAACCTATAGTACATTATAGCTTCCCTTAGCTATCAGTCCCTCTGACGTAATTCTTTTTTTCAGACTAGAATAGTGGTGGGGTGTAGGGGAACAAGAAGATGCTGAATTAGGATTTGACTTCTGGGACATGAAGCTTTTCCCTTAAGAGACCGGAAGAAGAAGGCTTTGCCCTTAAGCAAAATGGAAGAGGAGGTGATGGAGGACCTGACGCAGCTGGAAGGAGAACTGACGGGAATGTAAACAATGTAAAGATCCAGATATAAACAAGGGAACAAATTCACTAGAAAATAGTGTTTTGTTTTTATTTACCAGCCAATAAAAAGTTTTGTAGATGATGTATTCACAGTAGTAAAAGACTATAAAAGTAGTTGTAAAAGAGCAATAAAGTGATTCTTCCTCACCACCTACCAGAGTTTGCTCTTTGATCCCGCCGCTACAGTGGGGGTTGTGTCTCACAGCTGTGCCAACCTGTGCTCCTAAGAGCAGGTGACACCATTTGACAGCACTTGGTTGACTGGATTTTATTCCTGATTTCTCTTCTGCTTTGTTTCTCTGCAGCTGAGAGCATTAGAATGAGGGGGAGGTAAACATTAGCTTTTGCTTCTTGTGACGTGATTTGTGACATAGATCTTTCACAGATTATTGTGGGACTAGTTTCTGGCACTCATGTCTTCATTAATAGTGTATCCTTTCTTCTCCAGACCTCCTGATTAACCTACTGACATGTATCTGCAGATAACAAAGGATAACTCTGCCTTCAAAATTCAGCCATGGGGCTCAGAGAAAAGTCCTGCCTGATGTCTGCAAGGAGAAAAGTAAAGGAATCCAAGGGATGCTTGCAGAATTAATAAGTATCCTTGCTAGAAAGGAGATTTACTTCGTGGAATTCACAGCTGGTCTCTCTCTTCCAATTCTCACATCAGACTTAAAATGACTGCAAGGCCAAGAGCTGTGAGGGTAGAATACAGCTCACTCCACTCTGGAAGATGCTTTCCTTTACTTCAGCCTCAAGAGGTGAGAGGTATCATCCCATCTTTGCAAATGAGAAGCAGAAGTTTAATGAGAGTGATCATCTAGTCTTGGATGCAGACATAGACAAAAAGTACCCTCCTGACCTATAAGTCTTCTATATTTATATTTAGCAAGTCATTTCAAGCTCCATTCAGTCTTTGAACTGGAATAACCCTTAAAAAAAATCTTCAGTCGTTGTCTGACTCTCCTCCTCAACCCTAAGCTGAGGTCAAGCTAAGAAGTTTGCAGTTTTGTCTCATCTTAGCCCAAGTTTCCATTAGAAAAGCTTTTTGATTCTGAGATCACTTTCTCTGCCTTGGAGAATTATTCCAAGATCCACACTTTTAGCCCATATATTTATGTTCACAATAATTTTTTCCAGCACTGGGATAAATCCTCACATCTCCTCCTGGGCTCCCCTGTACCTAGTTTTGACTTCCTTTTCTTTTTCCTTCCAGTGCTGCCTCTTAGATTGCCTCTTTTTCTTCATCTTTCCTCTTGGTGGCAAGAGAGGCAGTTCAGGAGACCACCACCTTTGCACAACCACCTTTGATTTTCCCACTTTCTCCAGGCTCTTCTATGAAAGAGAGCCAAGTCTTACCTGTTGCCCAGGCACTGTGCTGACCTCATCACTGACCACAGCTTTATAAAGACAGGCTGACATTACAGACCATGTGAAGATTCTGGCTCTGTCAGGTTTTTCGTCTTTGACAGCAGTAGATGTACTACTTTTGATGTAGACTAATTCTTTACTAAATCCCTATTGTCTCAAACAACAGAGCAGAATAACCTTTTCTGAGTCTTACATTTTATTTGTACACATTAATTGCACTGATATTTTTCTCTGGATTCCCAGTGTGCTTTCCATTTTTGTTCTGCAAATCCAGATATGTTTTTTGGTGTGCTTTTGTTTGGTTCCAGCATGACTTCCCATAATTAGGGATCTTGCTGGGACAATCAGGAACCAGCAGAACAGGGTAGGTAGTTTGAATTTCTTGTACCTCTCACCCATTAGCTCTTCAGAAAAGCTTAGAGCCAGGCTACAAATACACAAATCATCTCCTTTCTGTCCTTTGTCTAATCTATTCTGTGATTTCTTACAGAATTGCTGGATGCAGTAAGATTGCTACTGCATTCTGTTCCAGAACTGGTTGCGTCTTTATGTCAGGTAAACTTGCATATGCAACCCAGAGCTTTTGGCAATAAAGTGTGGCTATCTAAAGGCAACAACTAACATTTGAGATTTAAAGAGGTAATGCCTTATTTTCTGAATTCTGATCGAACACAGAGGATCAGATTTCTGTGTGTCCTTTTACTCTGGAGATTTCAAGTAGGTGTGTTGACAAGCTTGTTAGGAGAGTTCAGGCATCCTCTGCTAAAGTCTTAAAGAAAGGCTGGAACTTGGGAGATGCAGGTTCAGCTCCCTGACTTGCCCAGATTTTCAATGTATCTTTGGATAAACCACTTAATACTCTTGTCATTTAGTTTCCCATTAGTTGCATGGGTATAATAACAGTCTCTTTCCTCACAAGGCAGTTGGTAAGGTATTTATAACGTAAAGTGGTAAAGTGATGATGGTGCTGAAGGACTTGGAATGTCTGGTGAAAAGGGAGCAGGGGAATGTTCCCAGTCTCATCCTAAAATGACAGAAGTGAAGCAGAGCCCAAAGGACACATCATGTGTGCCTATGACTAATGTGTCTGTGCCCAATATGCTCTAAAAACTAAACTGAAGGCCACAGGAACACAACTAGCATTTGCTATTCAGCTGTGTTTCTTTTCCTCTTAAGTGTTTCCGTGGTATTACCTAAAAATTAGGAACACATAAACATTATCTCTTCAGCACAAATTCACCCTTTCTTTTCACCAGTTAGAAATTGTGGCACTAGCAAAAGGGATTTTTCAAACTCAAAGTTGTCCCTGGTGAAGAATTTTCCTAAAACTGCCCCAGGATGAACGGACAGCTGTAGTGTTTTCTCCTCTTGCTTTTTTTCTTTCCTGTGTTTGTAAAGATCTTTACTAGAGAGACAGTATTACTGTTATTATTAGTGAAGTATTCCTAGCAATGTGCCAAGCATCTTAAGCATCTTCCAGACATAAATATTCGCTCAGCAAGGTCCATTCTTACATTTCCAACTGAATCAATGGCAGAGCAATCGCCCTGTGGAGAAGCTCGCTCACAATGAGTAAATAAACTCTCAGCAAGAGTGAGGAATTGTGATAGGAAGATGAGGCCAATCACCTGGCCGTGGACCCCTTCAACACTAGACAAGAAACACAGGGCTGCAACCCTCCTTTGTAGCTTGAGCTCCAGAAAGCCCTTCAGCAAAACAGTGCTAATGCAGAATATAATCAATTGGTGCTGGCAAAAGCTAGGCTACACAGGTGATGATTAGCAACGCTAATATGATCCAACACACAGCCACAGGGTTTGTGCTCACTGTCACCAGCTTCGGGGCCCCCTGTTTTCCCTGCCCAACCCAGGTCTTTGCTGCCCTTTCTCTTCTATGTGCCCTGAGCCTCTTCCTGATGCAAAGCGATGGTCATCTCCCTTTGCCTCTTACACAAACGCTTCCAGGAAGGCTGCTGGTCTGCTGGGTCTTCTGAATTCAGGCCTTAGTTGAGCTTTGTTTTATGGGAACAGTGAGTTCCCTCTCCAAGGGGAAAGGAGAGGCACTGGTGTCTTCTTATTTCTTACTGTGTCAGGGTGAAAACAAAGTAGCTGTTGCAAACTTCTAAAACTTTTCTCAAACGCCTTTTTTCAAATTGGAATGTCCAATGCAAACAGCTACTTCAACGAGCAGATGAGAAGCACTACTTAAGAGCTAGGCGTTATTTCCATTACGTACTCTTAGGGAAAAATCCTAAGACACCTGTGAAAATTCAAATAATAGGTAACATGCTAAATTATTGATGCCAAAGAGCACCGAAATATCATTTCAGATTTTCAGATCAACT
The DNA here is from genome assembly GCF_000699245.1 of Pterocles gutturalis. Classification (NCBI taxonomy): domain Eukaryota; kingdom Metazoa; phylum Chordata; class Aves; order Pterocliformes; family Pteroclidae; genus Pterocles; species Pterocles gutturalis. Next base: position 53,300 of record NW_010097667.1, read on the forward strand.
CTTAGTTCCAAAGTTAATATTTGGTAACATCCTTACTGTTAGGAAATTCATACCTGCCCTGAACTTCAATGCTGCAAAGCCTCTATTTTTATGTGTGATAGTCCTCTATTTAAAAGATAAATCAGGAAAAAAGCCTGAAAATTATGACCTCTTCGAAATGTTGAACACTCATCAGAGCTGAATGACATTTCTTGACACCTCCTGACCAGACACTGCTTTAATCAGGATCCCTCAACACTATGAACCATGACTGGCACAACTATAAGCTAAACTGCTTAAATCAGCCTAAGCCTTTAAAGCAGTTTAAGATAAGTAAGCCACTGAAAATTCATTAGTACTAAGAGTTAAGCAACATCAACAGGGTATCAGAGATCCTGTATTACAGCTGCTCTAGCACTGCAACTTTCTCAAACACGCACACTTCCAGCTTCAGGAACCCATTGCAAGTTTTTCTAAGTTGAGTGCTGCTGAAGATCTCCTTTGTGATCTTGCCTTGATGATCAGTCCTGATGTAGTCCTCAACACAAGTCAAATTTGAAGCTGCTGGGACTAGCCATGTTTTGATATTTATCCCAAGAGTGAATTTGACCAAAAAATATGGAAAACTGTCTTGCTGGTTTTGTTCATATTCTTAAAAAAAGTTAGATGTCTATTATTTCTTGACACCACTTGTCTCTGCATGTTTCAAAATTTTTTATGTAAGTGTGTTGCGGAGAGAGCTAAAGAGCATGTATGATGGTGTGAGATCCATGAGAGGGCTTGAGGTTGATATGGCTGCATTGCTCATGAGTGGCAAAGCCTCAGTCAGGTATGTAGTTCATTCCGAGAACTTAGTGTTCTACAGTTTAAGAGGAAAAACTCTTAAATAGTTGTAAATAAGTGAAGTATTTTTCAAGAATCTTATTCTAGTATTTCTTCAACAGTAACCCCATCTTCCTTTACAGAAAAAATTAACTGAGCAGCACAGGCAAAGTTACCATTGCTGCTTGGAGAGGAGAGGCGGGTGTCAGGGCAGAAGGAGGGAAGGAAGAAACAGAAGAACAGGGGCCGAATTGGCTGAGACCCTGTTCTCATCCACTGGGGCCTATGGCAGCCACCAGGGAAGGATCTTGGCCCCTTCTGCCACAGCAACAGCTCCAACAGTAGCCAAAGTTTTTGTACTGGCCAAGCAGGCACTGTGGCAATCATCACTTTGCAGCCCACAGCAGTCTGCTGCCCCAGGCAGACCTGCTTTTCTGTGCTTGCAGTAGACCTGTCTCTAGCTGCTCTGAACTTGTGGCAGTACCACAGACCTGCTCCTACAGCTTCTGTCAGAAGAGGAAAAATGTAAATAAAATGGTATATGCACCTCAAAAAACCCCACTTTTGCCTTTTCTTTCTGACACCTAGTTATTATGACAAAAGGTTTGGTATCTTGCCATAACCCTTGCTTTTAGCCACATATGTGCTCTTTACTCACAGTGTAGTAATACTTTCATTAACATAAGCCAGAGGGAGAGGGGATGAGGCCTGACCTAAAGAAAAAGGCAATATATTGAAGCTTCTTAAGGAAGACTCATTAAGTCCCAGAGGAGACGGTTTAATGAGCAGAGTCCGGACGTGGATGTAGCTCTCCAGTCAGTGACCCTGACATCATAATTTATCAACTGTTTCTCTATACTCTCCACACCATACTCATGCCATAAAGAGAGGCTGAATATGGTTGTAAGGACCGTCCTGGCTTCTGAATGGCTGCAATGTTAATGGTGTTGTATGAATTATATTCCACAATGCTTCTTAAGTATTCAAAGAAAACTAAACAATGGCAACATCAAAATTTCACCTTAGTGCTCACAAAGTTTACCATATTTATCTGGAACATCAGCTCCTCATCAGCCTTTCCCCACCTGAGGAAGCAGAGAAACTACTCATGGTGGAAAACTCATATCTGTAGACTTAACCTAAGAAGAACCGTCAAGTACCTAGTTTGCCAGGGTATTTCAAAATTACGTGCTGAACATGAACAACAGACCCAGACCTAAGTTCTGGATCTGGAGAGCGAAATCCTCTGCCCGTGGCTGACCTTCTTCTCTCTGATTCCTGCGCTCTTTGCCTGAGGCCAGGCAGGTGCTGCCACTGCTGTGACACTTCAGGCTCTGCTGGTTTCCACGTGAAAGGCTAGCACATTTTTACAGAATTTAGTTTCCAAACTCTAGGTTCCTTCTAACCTGGCACAGCCTGAGTGCTTCAGTCCTACACTTTTTTCAGATTTCAAGAAATACCACGGTAATGACAAAGGCACTTCTAAAAAGCAGAGCAGCTTTGTACTGACCTCCAAACAAAGCAAAGGAGTGAATCCACCAGAGCTTTTCAATTGCCAGTGAGATTGCTAATGTGGGCAGAGGTACGTATTTTGTATCATCTTCTCAGAAATTTGTTTTATTTTAAATTAAGCAAAAGAGGCCTGAGGTAGACAGCTGGCATAGAAAATTTCAGCCTGAATGATAGAGTTTAGCAAAGTTGCAAACAACTTTGAAAAAAAAAAAAAAAGAAAAAAAAAAGAAGAGAAAGAAAAGACTCTTGTAGGGGAAGTGATTGTGCAACCTTAACTGTGAGTGATGGTAGCTATCGCTGCCTAGGATGAGTGCATTTGAGAGACTACCTTCTCATTTAAAAGCTGCACAGCAGCAATAGGGTGTTGTTTGGCACTGCATTCTTGAATAGCTTTAGCAAACACAGAAGACCAAAGACTAGGTAGATAGACTAGACCAAAAACAAGGTAGATTAAAAGGAAAACAAAACAAAGGCCTATAGCAATTTCAGAGAACACTTGTATTTTCCATACGAACTGTATGATTGGACGTTATAATTTCTGGAGCAGGGCAGGGCTATGTTTCTGGTTTTAGTGCAGAATGGTTATAAAAATGGAGTGACTGAGTTTCTAGGTCATAATGCAAGCTGTCATATATTCCTCTCTCTGCCTCTCAAAGTGTGATGACTCTCCAATTTCACCAAAGTTTTACTGAACTCCTTTTAACTCTGTGGGCATGCTCTTCATCTGGGTTAAGTAAGTGCAATACCACTCAGGAGAGGTCAGGATCTAGTCCTACTTACCATCCTCTTCATTGCCAGTTTACAAATAAAATCTGCAGTTTAAGTCACTTGATATGCACAGACTATCATTCTCCATCCAAGTTGCCATAACTGGATAATTAAACAGGACTGGAGATTGAAATGTACTTGAATTAAAAGGTTTGGACTCTTTGCTATAGTTTTGTCATTACTTCACAGAATTTCACAGAATTTTCGTAGAATCATTAAGGTTAGAAAAGACCTCAAGGGTCATCAAGTCCAACCGTCAACCCACACCACCTAACTCACTAAACCATGTCCCTAAGCACCACATCTACATGTTTCTTGAACACCTCCAGGGATGGTGACTCCACCACCTCCCTGGGCAGCCTGTTCCAATGCCTGATCACTCTTTCAGTGAATAAATTTTTTCTAATATCTAGCCTAAACCTCCCCTGGTGCAACTTGAGGCCATTTCCTCTTGTCCTATCACTTGTTACTTTAGAGAAGAGGCCAGCACCCACCTCACTACACCCTCCTTTCAGGTAGTTGTAGAGAGTGATAAGGTCTCCTCTCAGCCTCCTCTTCTCTAGACTAAACAACCCCAGCTCCCTCAGCCGCTCCTCATAAGACCTGTGCTCCAGACCCTTCACCAGCTTCGTTGCCCTTCTCTGGACCTGCTCCAGCACCTCAATGTCCTTCTTGTGGTGAGGGGCCCAAAACTGAACACAGTATTCAAGGTGCGGCCTCACCAGTGCTGAGTACAGGAGACAATCATTTCCCTAGTCCTGCTGGCCACGCTGTTTCTGATGCAGGCCAGGATGCTGTTGGCCTTCCAAATTACTCATCTACCATTGATTAAGGCCTGCAATTATTATAATACCCTTCTTTGCCATAAGACATAAAAAAAGATGGGTAATTGGTCACGCCAAACATGAGTGCTGCACTTAAAACATTTAAAATTATAGAATCTCTGTTATGTGTGTGCAGTGGGGTTTGGATTTTTCTTTATTTCTTTCCAGCAGCTATATATATATGTGTTTGTTCTTTGTATTTCTGGTTTTTGCCTCCCTCTCTCAAAAAAGTATGTACTCCTCTTCAGTCTTCTCATTCTAATAGAAATCCTGACGTTAAAATTAACTAAATAATATTGTACCTTCTCACAAAGAAAACAAACATTTATGCATCTCCTTAGAGCACATCCACTCCTTGAAGTTAGATGCTAATCAAGGCCTTAAGTTGCTAATCTTACTTCCACAAAACTTCTGATCATCATTCTGATCTAGATTACAGCCAAGTTGTTTCAAAGGACCCACAAGTGAAGTGAAGGTCTGTGTCAAGCCAGGAGGCAAAACTGCTGACTTCATTGTGGGCTGTTGTCCTGTGAGCCAGGAGGGCTGGTTGCTGACCCAACCCTGGAGATTGTCTATCAAAGAAATACAAAGTCCATTGTGGATTATGAAAGGTGGGATTCAGGAAAGAGCAGGTCTCAGAGGCTGCATTGCCATCAAGACTAACCTTCTAGATATCTGAAGAGGGTGAAACAAAGCCTCTTTGCTCTGTGCCTGCCCAGGGAAAGATTCATTTATTGTGCAATGTTTTCCTGTACCTGAGTGTTGGTCTGAAAGAGCTTCCACATAGAGTAAGAGAAGCAACAGCGTAAGAAAGAAGGTGCTGTATGAGGATTTTGCTTGCATGGTATGTGTGTCCCCAGCAATAAGCTGCAGTGACTCTGAGAGGCCAGTGGTGCCACCTTGAAGAGGCATGGCCTGTGAAGGCCACACAACTCTTGGGGAATTTTGCATATGTAGTGGATACTGATGAAAGCTTGGTTTGTCAACTCCTAAATCAAAGTTATATATGCTGTGATTCAGCAGACCACTCCATCCATGCTTAGACCTGATGCATTCTGTAAAGGGAAAGCTTTTTCAGTCAGATTGTACTTTCTTGCCTCAAGGATTGTGAGGGATGTGCACTTGGTTAAGTGGCCTCTGAGGACTTCTGCAAGGAAGCAAAGTAACTGGAGGGTACCACTCTCCCTGGTATTTCATTATTTCCATGCTCTGGTTTTGTTTAGGAAACCTGGGGCACCTAGGTGCTTGTACAAGACACTCAGAGCCACCAGTGAACCAGCCCCATTTGCCCTGGGACTAGTTCATCTCTTGGGTGCATCACTGGCACAGCTGCCATCAGTGAGCTGTGAGGCATCACTACATATGCTCCAGAATTCATTGTCGTCCTCCATCCAGTGACGCAGCGTGGCCAAAGGACTGTGCATTCAGCACAACCCATCTGCACACTGGGTAATCTGAGATTGCCCCAGGCTTTTTAACCATCCTTGCCAGGACTCTCCTCTCTGCACTGCTGCCCAGTTTGCTCACGGCTCTTGAAAACACAGCACTCCTTCATTGTTTGTGAAAATAAGCAAGCTTTTGAACTTTGGTATGTTAATCCTAAAAGACAGAAGAAGATACAGGACCAGCCACCTGAAGAAATGTAAGCCACAGCCTGTCATGGAGATCAGTAAGAGTTTAGGTTCCTGTATTCCTTCTTGGACTTGGCCATTTGCCTGACAGCACTTACCATCAGACTTAGTTTTTCACCATTTCCTGCAGCTCACAGTGAAAGCAAACTCCCACAGATTTCAATAACAGTTCTGCCAGTGTAAGGCCATCCTTTTCAAAGCAATCCTCCAGCAATGGTGAGAAGAGTTGGTAGAAAGCCTAGGCTGGGGAATTTCTTCCTTGAATAATTAGAAAATTTGCAATAGTACTCTTAGTGGTGTTATTAAAATGCCATTACTCAGATATAGCTGTGAGAATGTTAAAGATCTGATTTATTTTTCTGTTAGTAGAGTTGATTTGTGTGCTAAGGATTTTATCTTTGGAGGGTCACAACAATTCAGAGTCGTTATCTTTACCACTTGCCTCTAGCTAGGTTCACTTTTTGCTCTCCACAGCAGCGGAAAAGTTTTAAATTAACATGTATTATACTGAAATCAAGAAGGAAAGCCTACTGGATTTTCTTTCTTTTCAGAATCTTAGCTAAACTATAACGAAGTTTTGACCTCGTATTTAGGATAGTAACAACAAATGGGTGGACACATGCATGATCTTAGCAAACAGCTGCTTTAAATATATTTTGGGCCTCAATGTGACATTGTGGGGTGCTGACTAGATTGTAAAAAAAACTGGATTACCTGAATCAGCGTTAATTTGCAAATTCAGAACCTGAGACCAGATCCTTAAGGGCTCTCTTCCACTGGCGAGCACACAATATATTTTTTTTAAACTGACACAAATTTTCCTGTATCAAATAATGTCTTTTACCTCAGAAGATGTATTAGGTCAATGTCTTGGGCTGATGAGAGATTAAAATAGTAAGAAGTTCTAACTAAAATAATACAGACCTGAAAAAGCTTGCAGGAAAAAAAAAAACAACCAACCAAAACCCAGCCACACCTAGAAAAAAGATCACCCTAGCTCTAACACCCTAGCCACCTGGGCAACACCAGAGAGAACTGGGGCAAAGAGGCATCCATCACTTTCCAAACACTTGAACTCCTGCACTCTCCCCTTTGCCCTTTCTCCAAACCCACCCATCCACCAGTGAAGGTCCACTTCCCCAATTCACTTCCCCAATCACTCTTCATCAACTTGGAACACTTTCAGGAGACCTCAGTTGCTTCTGGTCTCCCTGTGCTGGGTCACTGGTCATGAACACCCCCATGAGAACCCCTGGGGCAATCCCCACAACCGAGGAGGACTCAAGACCTTGCCCTAACTTGGCATTCAGTCTCTTCTGCTCCTTTGGAAAGATCAAGGTATATACACATAAAACTACGGCAACGGCATCAGCTACAAGACTTTGGCCTGCCATTTCATATGAATAGGATCTTCCTTTCCTCTTGCCACAAATCTGAGCTTAGTTTGTGGCATGCTGTTAGACAGTAACTACAATTGATTCCTGCAATTGCTCCATATCAGATGTGGGCAAGTGAATGTTTACCAAATATTGGTACTTTGGAGTTTGCACAATATGATCAGTGTAATAAAACATTTAAGGACCCTTTGATCTAAAGGCTGCGCATATGTTTCATATCTGAAATGTCCATGGTACATTTTTGCGTATGTGCACAATTCCAGATTACCATGCACAGCACATGTTCTTGCTGGCCTTCCCTTCAGCTCTGCTAAGTCAGACATTTTAGAAGTTGGTGTCACCTGGCTTTGCCCCACCCATTGCCACAATCTATTAGTGAAGAAAAAAGCCTACTAACTTTTTGCTTAAATAAAATATTAGAATTTAAGAAAAGCAGCGTTTCTAGCAATACCATGTACAGTACGGATCTTCAAGGATTTTTAATGTACTTCCTTCAGGGTGATCACAGTTGTCTTCAGAGAGGAGCTTCCATATAGACTATGATATCACGCATCATCGGGCATACAACCTTTGAACCAGGTTGGACCTGCTGTTACTGGAAATAAGTAATTGTACTAACTGGATAGTTAGTTCCCAGAATAGCAATTTTATAACTAGGGAGAGTACTCAGACTGCAGCCTTTCAAATCTTTGAATATATTATAACTTAACTACTTGGCAGCATTCAGGGGACAAAAAAAAAATCTGAGTGCCACCTTAATGAGTTCTTATGAGCAATACAAATATTTGGGCTTCTGGACAAAAGACGATTATAGGTTAAATGATATTTGGATAGCATCATGTGGCTGATTAAAAAGGGAATAAACTGCTAATGCAGTGAAGAATGCATCTGTTTACAGGCCTGAATCAACTTCTAAAACAAGAGGAGAAAAATTTATGAAAAATTTTCTCATTTTGTGTGCTACTGGGTACAAGTGACACATATGGTTTCCATCAGGCATTTTTCCAAAGAAAAGGAAAAGAAAAGAGACAGGAAAGGTGAAATACATCTTACTTTAAACACACAAATTATTATTAAGTGGTTGGTTTGGTGGTTTGTTGTTTTTGGGGGGTTTTCTTTGGAATTGCTGTTATAGTCTGATAAACTGCTATACAAAAATACTACTAACTCAACAGAACTGCTGCCATGGAAATTGTTCTCCAGCAACTCTTCTCACTTCAATGAAATGCAATAGGGTTTGTCTCTCCCCCATCCCTTCTGCCATTGCCTGCATTTATTGTGCACCGTTAAGGCAATATAATGGACTTCCCTCCTTGGGCAGCATCACTATGGTGTCTGCTTTCCAAATTAGTGATACCATCTGAAGCCCACCAAAACACACGGGGAAAAGCATTGAGGAGGCAGGATTTGACTTTAAGAATGTTTATGTGGAAGACTTGATTCAGATACACTAAGGGTTTTAGAGGACTGGTTTTTTTTTTGGTTTTTTTTTTTTTTTTGAGATACTTTGTATTTTTAAATAAACTTCAGCAACAGAGGCCAGTGTGATTGTGCTCTCAAAAATATATCCCAGCAATCAATCTGACATGATGTTACTTCTGGTGCAAAGTGAGAGACTGATTGCTCTGGAAAGAGGAAAGCTCTGCTAGCCTGTGGGGTCAGGCACAGTGCAGTGCGAAGGGCCTCCTCCTTTCTTCCTGCCCCACAGGATGCAGCACTGGATAACATAGGAAAGGGAGATGGTGCGGAGCACCTGGGAACATTGTTCAGTCTCTGGTCTGGCATTTCTTTCACAACCCAGCTCATGTCTTCAACCTCAGCCTGCACAGACATAATCTAGTTTTAAACTGGCCAACAAAGCTACAGAAAAAGGCACAGCTACCCAAGGACTTACTGTCAGCGCCAAAGGAAGCACCGGGCTGATGGAATTGTGCTGCTGGGTACCCTGCTGCCTCATCTAAAAGTGGCCTAGGTCCATCTCTATGAGCCAGCATTTTCTCCTTGGGAATAGCCCCACCTTTGTGTTGTGAAGCAAATGTCCTCTTTGTCTCTCTGTCTTTCTTATTGATAAAGCAAGTATCTTGTCAACTAACACTACTACGAGGAAAAATGCTCAAAACAGGTAGTGTACCTTGGATGGCGGAAAACCTGGCACCTAGCTGACATGAAACGTGAGTTCTGTCCTTTTGTCCTTTGCTTTACTGCCTTTCAAGTGTTCATCTTTGTTCTCCCACTTTTTTCCCCACAAGAGAAAGGCAGAGTGATATTTCCCACTCTTCCACTCTCCAAACTGACACCAGTTCACCTCTGTAGCGACTTTTTTTTCCCTTGTAAGCAGACAAGTACTTTACAAACAACAGAGTATGTGTTCTGGACCAGTGATGGACAAGTGCCACAGTGGTCAGGGGAAGCATGCAAAACTCTAGATACCATTTTGAGCTTCAGAGGGCATCCATCTCTTTTCATAGCAAAAATAGGCCAGAAATACAGTAAGAATAGACCTCTCTCATGGGGTTTTGGTACATCAGATTCTGTTTGAGGCCAGAGTTGTGTGAAAATTTGGAAGAGAAGGTTAAAAAAATTTTGGCACTCATAGGAGAGGAAATTAAAAAAAAGAGAAGGAGCAGGAGCCAAGTGAAAAAAAGGAAGAAAGGAAGAAAGGGGAAGGGAAAGGGAAGGGAAAAGGAAAAGGAAGAGGAAAAGGAAAAGGAAAAGGAAGAAAAGGAAAAGAACTTGAAGTTTTAAAGAAGAGTTTGTTTTATTTTCATTGAATTAATTTGTTCATGCCCAAGAGCTAATAAGTCTCAGTGATCAAGACAAGCACATCCCATGGCCTTAGCAATCCTCCTCCTCCTCACTGCCCTGCATCACACACAGTTCCCTGCAGAAATGAAGAGACTACAAAGGTGTTGCAAAATACTATGAAATCAGAGGACCTTGTACTCCCTATATCCTTACGCTGCAGCAAAAGGATTACACACAGAACAGGGAAATGAGACATAAATCTCTAGCCTCAACAAAGGAGATCCCTGCTGGGGGATATGATGCTGCCATTGGCAAAAAGTGTTAGCACCCAGTGAAACCAGTGGGAGTCTAGGGCATGCAAACTAAAAGAAGTGTAGGACTGGCCCTGGACGTATTCATGTAGAGCCCTTTCACCACAGTGGGAAACCCTTCCCGGGTTCAGCTGTTCCAGACCAAACTGGAAATGCCAGCCAGAAAACAAAGCAAAGACATGCTACTATTGCCCTTCATTTATTTAGCTTTGTTGTAGTGTAAACAGTCATGAAACCTGAGAAAGCAAAAAGCTCAGAGCACACCTTAGGCTTTGGGGATGTTTACAAATTGTCAGCCCTTTATGAAAAGAATAAGCAGGAATTAGGAAAAAAAATAATCCTTGAAGATATTTCCTGGTTCCTGCTTAAGTATGTGAAGGAAGAAGGAACACTTACTCAATTTGGACCAGTTCTAGATGCTCACTGTCACCTCCACATGGGGCGTTGTGTTTGGCATTCAAACTGACAGAGACATGAACAGCAGGAACAAGACAAAAGAAAAGGTTGTCTAGTGCAGATGGTGGAAAAACAGGCTTGGCAGATAGTGGGCTATGGACACCCCTGAGCAGTGCATGTGAGGGGCAAAGGAAAGAGAAGGATTCACCAAAGATGAAACAGAGCTGATAAGGGAGACACCTGTTTCTCTGCCTTTTGTCAGCTTTTTGATGGTAAAAGAACAGCTCTTACCCCTAAATCTATTCGGGGCTGGTCTGCAAAGTCAACTGCTCTTCATGGAAAGCTGCTATTCACTCAACAGCATGGTATTTATGTGAGGTTCCTGTTTCGATATGCTTTCCTCATGCTTGTGGTGTGTAAATCCCTCTGCACACAAGGGCAGGAATTTCCAAGCAGGTGGTTGCCAGGGTTCTCTCTTCAACACATCACTGGATATGCTAGGCCAGGTCACGTTAGCCACCACCAAGTCTAGTATCCTGTCTGAGGCATCAGGCAATGCCTACTTCTCAAGAGGCAAATTCAGAATGCCATGCGTGATGCAGCACTGGCTGTGGGGGAGAAAAATTCCTTTCTCCTACACAGTGTCCTAGACCTATTGGCATCAAACTCCACTTTCTCTTTTCCTTTGTGCTTCACATACACTTCCCCAATCAGGTGACAGCTTTCCTTTACAAATCTTGCATGAACTCTGTCTCATGGGAGCCAACAGTCTTTCTAAAAGGATCTACCAAATCCCTTGCCTTTGGCATGCCACACACCACAGGGCACAGCCTAAACAGTCCCTACCAAACTGCCCCCAGAAACCAGGTATGTTTGGCCACCCTGGGGAGAAAGCAGGCACAGGAATAGTGTCTTACAGTTCAAACAGGATTTGAAATGTAGCAGGACCTTCCAAACAGGTGAATGTAGCCCTTCATGAAGATGAAGTGGAGCAAGTCAATTGGACTTGTGAATAGGATAAAGATTTGCAGGAGACAGAAATGCTTTGATGGCTTCTAGAGTGTGGTATAAGGGACTACGTAAACATAACACACAATTTTCCAGGCAAACCCAGGCACTTAAAAGTCAATGACAGCTGGCCAAGTCCTATTCCACTGGAATAATGTAATTCAGCCTTTTTTTCAGCATTTCATTCCTATCCAGTTATTTTCCTTTTCATTTATCTACATTAAAAGTTTATGAGGTGGGCCCAGAAAATACACAATACATGCAAAATTGGGGTTAAGAATAGTCAAGGAAAAGTGATCAACTGACATAAATGCCTTATGGAGAGGGATCCAGCAGCCACCACACTTCAGTCTTTCATTCATCATTAAAAATGGCAGTGCCTGTACTGCTCATTCCTGGTCGTGACAAAGGGCTGACACTAAGGGGCTGAATGACTAAGACACAAGTCCTGAGATTTGGCAGCCCATTCTGCTCACAGATTTTCCCACTTTTCCTGGGGCTGGTGTGGCATACCTACCAGCTGGTGCAGCTGACTCTGACTGCCCTCTAGTGCAGGGATCAAACTTGCTGAATAATTTAAAAGACAGGATAGCTACAAATGGATCAGACACAGCTGAATGGTGAGCCAGCTCTTGCTCAAGTATTGGAGATCTATGGTTGGCAAGGAGACTCCCAAGTTATATTCCAGGTGGCATACTCGCCATGAATATGAGGACACTGACCTTCTTTAACAGTGCAGAGCAACCAATCATCCCTTCTGCTGCTGCAGACAGAAATTTTCATGCAAGCCACAGGTAAATCAGTAAAGTGTCACCAAAACAGAAGCATCACACCATAATTTTACATTTTAGAAGTGTTGGGAATGGCTTCTGGGGGTGATGTGTTTTGTGAGAACACTTGGCTAGTTCAGTCTCTGTCTCACGTATCGGCAGTTGACTACTGAACAAATTCATGAACCTTCTCACCTTACAGGAGGTTTTTGAACTTTTTTTCCATAAAAGAAGACAATATAGTTTTGAACTACTGAAATCCATGAAAACCCAATAAATATATCCTTTTGTGCAACAGTGGAATCACTCAGAACAATTTTAAATAATCTGGATTTTTCTCATTGCTTCAGGCTTTAGAGACATTGTTAAGACAGAAAACAGAGTAACTTCATCATTAGATTCAGGAACTACCCGCAATTAGATACAGCAAGATAAAATTACTTTACTGGAGAGAAAAGATCTACTTACAGTGGTTCCAAATAGACATCTGAACTATTTATCTTCTTCAGTACAGCTGGCATATTGCAGCTATGCTTTTTATCATGAGACAAATGAATCTGAATGAGCTGGGTCAGAATGACCACATTCTTGGGATCCATTTGATAGCTTCCTGTTGAAAAGAGGCATTATAATGAGATGAATTTAATAACGTGAAAGATTCAGACAAATGGTAATGAACTACAGAGCCCTTTATATTTTAAAGTCTTTTGTAGTAGATCAGTTCACATAAGATTATCCAGCCCATGGTCCTTTCTTTACGAGTGGTCAAGCTCTGGGCAAAATACAAGAAATGATATAAATTTGTCCTGTAATCCATAATAGATAGAACTTATTTCAAAAGCCTGGTGCTAATGAAGGGCCGTTAGACAGTCAGTGGTAGTATGCGCCTTGGCTCTGTGCTTGCATTTAACTCACACAAGATGTCTTAATAGTCGCTACCTGCCTCTGGTTCCTGAGTAGTTACTAATACACATGCATACTTGCACAGATTGGCCAGCTTGCTGCCCATCCACATACCCTAGGCTAGATCCCTGTGAAGCTTCTCACTCTTTGAAGATTTATCTAGCCTAAACAAACTAATTATCTTCAAACATTACCATCTCATACCCATCCCTCTTCCCAGTTCTTCTAATATACACAAATGGGACCTATCATGCTTTCACCTAACTAAAAATCAGCCCAAGGTACTCTGGCCAAGACTTATTTTAATTTCAACAGGCAATTAGAAACCTGTGTAGAGCAAATTAACATCCTCATTTGGTTCCTGGTGGAGAGTTATCCACATAAAGCCACATCGCTGCAACCTGTAGGTATGAATTTAAGGACAGATACCACAACACAGAGTCTAATTATGGTCAGAGCTTGAACACATTGGCAGAAATTGTTACCCCTGCTGCACCTATTCTGTGACTAGTTAGAAGATTTTACCTTCAAAAGCACTTTCTAACCAGCAATAAATGCACCTGAGCAGCTCCTTCAAGTCACTTGAGTAACTACTTATTTTGAGAGTACTATTTGTAGCAGTCTTGCTGGTGTATCTTGTGTGATGCCTCCACAAACTACAGTCAAATGACCAGGCTTCAGCAGCAGACCCAGGAAGAGAATCCCAGTTTTATAAATGTTTCTTGCTCTCGGCACTACACAGACAGATTTTCAAGTTAACAGCAGCAACATCTGCACATACGCAGTGTAACTTCCCAGTAATAAAGAACTGCTGACTCCCCACTGTCTGAAAAGAGCTTGGGACACAGACACCTAAAGCGTGGAGGTGAATGTTTACCACTGGGGCAGCAAACTGAGACTCTGACTGACAGCAGACAAATACGGGGAATTCTTTAAGCAGTTGTTTCTCGAAAGGAAACTTTTGCAAAACTCAGAGGTCTGGTTAAACCTTTGCAGAATCAGATAGAAGGATCTGCAACTAACACTGCCATTTTCAAACTTAATTGGCTTATTTCCTCAGTTCCCTTGGGAGGACTGTCGGTATGCAAAGTGATATGTACAGCCATACTTGCTCTTCCTCTCTCTTCCAGAGTTATTCTTAGTAAATACCTGCTACTGCTGCCACTGCTCCTGTCATTGAGAAAAAGAGATCATTTCAGACCTATTGGGCTTTTAGTCCCTATAAATGCAGTCATATAACAGCATAACAAATGCAGCAGTTGTGTAACAATTCAATGTATTTGACAACAGCTGGATGAGGAACAGCATCTGAAAGGACAAACCACAAAAATGCCACCTCCCTTAGAAAAAAAGAGGGGTCCCACTGTAAACGGAGTTGGAACAGGTCAGCTTGTACATCTGAGAGAACAGTCTTAAGTGTAACGCTGGCCACAGCTGTACAAGTTTCTCTTAAGCCCTCCTCCAATATTGCCTTTCAATTTTGTCCTGCAAGGACACTGTCTAAGAAGTATGCATAAATTTCATGCCAAAATATGGCTCTATCTAGCTTCAAATAAGAGTAATGGGAAAGACTCCCTTTGGTTTCAGCAGAGTTAGCTCAAGCCCTGCACCTAACCTAACCTAACCTAACCTAACCTACTGCTGATAGCTGTGTGTGTCCCTAAATGGCCTAGAAGTCCCACATTGATAGCACATGAACAGTATATCGTATTGAAGATAGTATGGAGCAATAAAACTCGACTGTTATTAAACTACCCAGAGCTAATAACTAGGAATGCAAAGATAAGCACAGCACGTGGTATTTTTGCAAGGGCCTAAGGGAGCTTCACGAGCTAGTGGGTACTGTCCCCACTCCTCTATGTCCTGTTGAAAACTCCAGCCTGTGGATCCCAATCTGATCTCCTTTCCTCTCAGGACCAGCCATTGCTCTTCTGAAGTCAGTGCAGTGCTATTATTGCACAAGCACAGGAATAAGTTAATATTATCTATTTTCTCACTTACATGCTCTTATGCAGCAGTAAATAAAAGCTTGAAGTAGCTTATCTTAATAAAAAGGGAGCAAGCTGGCTGAAACTTACTGTAGGGTCAGAGCACGCACACAGGCTGGTACTCCTGGTAGCAAATGAGCTCCTTGCCTAGCTACCCTGCAATAACATCTGTACGTACCTAGAGACAAGCAAGGAAACAGTCTACTATCATAACTACTTCAAAACAATAAAAGTAAATATAACAAGACACAACTGTTTTTCAATTACAATTACTGTTTTATAGCATTGTGCAAGATAAATGCTCCCCGTCCCTCCTCCCACTTACCTAATGTAATATTTGTTAAGACTAAGATTGAGATTTAGTAAATCAGACAATCTTAAATTCAGTTTTCCACAGCAATATTAACCCTGCCCAACAGGGCTAGTCAGACAGCAGGATGTGACAGACTATAAATCTGGCAAATAATTTAACACAGTACTGTTATTTTGCCTTTCACTTTAGGAGTATGCTCACATTTATGCAAGTGGGAACAAACACAAAAGCAGAATTCACAGGAGAATTCTCTAAAGTAACTGTTTAAAAAAATATATTTATACCATTGATTAGCTTATAATTATTCTTTACAAGCCCAGTTCTTTGCAGGTAGTATCCCATCAACCAATACCTTCCATCAAATGTATCTGCATTTAGGAATTAGTACATAGATGCTTCCCATAATAGTAGGCTCTAGCAGTTCTTACTCCCCAATGTTTTAATCACTTAGCCATCACCGGGATTTTTAATATAGAGCATTGTGACTTTAAAGATGTCTCAGACACATTGTAGTTACAGTACAAGCATGCTGTGATGTTGACCAGCATAGTCACAAAATTTCCCCACTCCTCTGCTGGGTTAGGAACTACACTGCCGAAATCCGTGCTACATTATTGCCCTGAAACTGTCCTGGAGTTCCACCTCCTCCAATATCTTGTAACTAAAAATGGAGCTCTCAGCTCACCCCCAAGAGGTCGCTAATTAAAAGTTATTTTTAGACTCTAGGTATACTCAGACACACTGCAAGTGATACTATATTTTGTGGTTTTATTTTCTTATACATTTAGACTCTAGAAAAAGGACAGAAATTTTACCTTCACTTTAATGACATCTCACCTTATGAAAATATATGCTGGACATAAAACTGAGGAAAGAATACATCAGAAGGCATTTAATTCAGTAGTTAGCCTTTCAACTACATTACTGAGTGATGGCAGAAACAAACAACTGCAAATCAGTGAGTAGCTGAATTTACTGCATCACTGGCTCCGACTACATTTTAAAGATAAGTTTATTTTCCCACTTTTTGCCTTCCCTTTTTATCTTCCCTCCCAACAAATAAAGTGTTCTTTGCTATTTCAGCTAAGGCAGGGAGAGGGAGGGAGGAGATGAGGGTATCTGCAATTTCATCAAGTCCCTAAAATCTCAAAGTGAGAAACATCCCCATAACTCCAAATCTTTGAGCTTCCTACAGCAGACCGGGTGGGCAGAGACATCAGGGGGGATTTACTGTCCCTTCATAGGTCTATGCAACACTTTCTCACCACCTCTTCACCGTGTCCTGATGCCGTATATCCCATGCGCAAGGCACAGAAGACACACCTGAGTTACCTTCTGGCTCAGGAAGGAACCCGAAAGGACTACAGAAGGCTACAGAAATTTCAGAAATGCTAGGAATCAATGGAAGGGGAAAACAATACTGCTTCATCATTTCTAAGACTCATCATTTTTAATATGGCATATGGAAAAAATGGTCTGTTCAATACGCCGTTCACTACATTGCTTACATTACTGGATTACGCAGCTATGTGGTACCTACACATTTTCTCGATGCTGATGCATCCACTTTCGTAAGACTTCCCAAAGAGAAAGGCTACAGCTGTTAGAAGTGTTTTACAGATGGGGAACAGAGAGACTGAGATCTCATGACAGACAAAACTGAATGCAGGTCTTTGAATCCTGGCCTAACGCTCCAATTATCGTCTTCCTTCCCTTTTCATCCATAATTCCAGTTGTTAAGCATCCACTGTGACACAGAGTAGCCCAAGAAATGCACTAAGATTTAGATCTGTGCACTTCTGCTGTTCTGCTCTCCTAAATTCATCAAACATCAGAATAAGCTTGAGTAAGAAGGGGCCACTGGATAGGCAATTTTAATGCAAGGTCTTTGACACTGGAACTCATTTTCTGACATGGACCCTGTTTTTATGCATTGCACACAGTGAGGTTTTGTATTTGATGCTTCAGGAGGGCTGATCTGCTCCCTAAAGAAGGAAGATGCAGTAAAGAGAACTAAAGAAGAAAATAAGTTGAAATTCAATTTGGAAGCGCTTTATAGCCATTCTAAGCTGTAGTAAGTGTAATTTGCTCCACTATAGTTTTGCAGAGAAGATAAGTGCTTTTATAGGGATGAATATATAAATACTTCAGATTATGAGCTGCTTATTTTGTGGACTTCAATTCTGCTAGTGAAAGCAAGAGAGCTGCTCTTAACAATTATAGCAGCTGTTGGTCATTCAGAAAGCTGTAGGCCCTTGACAGGAGCAGGTCTGGTCTCATTACAGGGAAGGAACTGAGGCACGGATGCTACAGTCAAACACAGCGACTCTCTGTAGGAGAGTTAATCTGTATTCCTTTTCCTGCATGTAGGTCACTGAGCTACACAGATCTTTGTTATTCACTATAAAGCTAGAATAATGTACAATTATTGGCTTCTGCACTCAGACTAATACTTAACATCCTTTTAAGTTACACGTGCCAGATTTGGATAAATTTAATAGCATTACTGTAAACTGGTTGCAACTTTGCTAAAGTAATCATAGAATCATAGAATCATTAAGGTTGGAAAAGACCTCAGGGATCATCAAGTCCAACAGCCAACCCACACCACCTAACTCACTAAACCATGTTCCTAAGCACCACATCTAATATAGGATTAAGGGAGATAAAATTTAGTGACTATTTATTGAAGTCATGTAGTTGCAGGTGAAGAAACATCGTGAAGAAGCAACACTGAAACTCTTTGTTCATCTGTTAAACAGACAAGGAAACTGGCAGTCAGGCATTCAAAGCTTCCCTTTCTGAATACCAGCAACTGTGCCAGCTCAGTTATCTATTTAGAGACCTCTACCCGATCTACTCATAAAGCAGGATTCAGTCACGCAGCCAGTCAGTCATCTGTTTTATTCCCCCTCCTTTGCTAGGTCCTTGGGGGACACTATTCTTTCCCAGGGCAGCTAACACTGTGACATCTATTTGTAGGAGATATCCTCCCCTGCACCCCTAGATGATGGCATGAGGAAGTCCCTTGCTGTCACTGCTGCCTAAAATAACGTTCTCTGAATTATATTTGGAATGAGGCAAATGAAGTCAAGTTAGGTTAAACTAGGAATCTGCTGACACTTCAGTACCAGCTGATATTCTGCTGAGGTGGAGCCCAAGCCTAAGTCCAGATATGTATGTACAGAAAGGTATATACCTCTAGAAAGTCACTCCATCTATCCCCATAAAAGTTGTTTCTGTTCAGAAGATCTAAGAAAATCCAGAATCAGCTCATGTTTGCATGAGAAGCCAGGGAACTTGAGCAAAAATGCTAAGTTCATCTGGGAACTTTCAACCTGAAATCCACTCCCATGTGAATTATCAATGCTATTATATATCTACTTGCCAATAACAAATTCCACAGCCATGGCTGCTGAGGGGCTGGAAAAATTAGGAAATTATCCCTCATTCAGGCTAGTTTCCTCCAGCCCCTTAGAGCTAGCAGCTGTAGCAGAAGCCAGGAGAAGGGACCGAATGAGTTTACTGCAGTCTCAAATAGAGTCTTAGTCAAGGATATAAACTTAATCTCCTAATGAGTACAGTGGAGCCTTTTGGAGCTGTCTGGTATGATCAACGTATTCTGCTTAAGTAGTTCCAAGCCATTTTTTCTGCAGGCATAACTATTTCAGTTGGAAGTGTGTTATATTTTCTTTTTTTAATTTTTTTTCACGTACAGAAATGGTTGCATTGGCATCATACACCTTTATACAAATATAATGTTCATTCACAGTAAAGGAGAGATCACAGAGCTTTAACTCCATCAGGATATTTAAAGCCACTGCAATCCCCTGTGTAGACAAACCTCATAATTTCCAACATTTGGCGATTCATCTATCACAGTTCTTGAGATTTGGCTTGTCACAGTATTGGACAGCTTCCCAAAACTCGCCATCCTGAAATATTGTCACAGTATGCAGGATCCTTCCCTGCAGTCCCACTTCATAAAAGCAGGCAGAAGTTACACACAGGAGCTACTGGCCTTCAAAGTCTACAGCCTTTTGTTTCTCTTCCACAAAGCTGACCTTGAAATGTACTTGCTGCAGCTACTCTCTCTCTCCCTCTGCTCTTGCACTGAAGAGCTTGCTCTGCTCTGCCTGACGTTCCTGAGCCATTATCTATGTCTTAATATTCATCTCAGAGTGTCTCATGTGCAAGCTAAATGATAGAAATAAAAAGCTCCACTCTTAATATTTTTTTGCAAAAAAGAGCCAAAACTGTGCCCTGCCATGACCCTCTTACAGACTTGTGTTTTCACTGTCGTGAGAAGCTGGAATGCATTGCATCAGGTTTCAAAGACTTAACTGCCTGTGGAGGATGCTAATCTCCTCTCAGCAGACAGAGAATTACCCTAATTTGCAGTGCTATCAATTATTTTGGAACAGACAGTCAGTGAATCCAGTCCCAATAGCTCAAAACTGCTCCCACCTGCTCTGTCCTTTAACCTTGGCTCTAGCAATGGCACTTCTGCTGCCTCAGTCTGCTGAAGAGTCCTTTCCACAGCCTCAAGGAGGAGCTCAGCTGGGATAAATACTGAAAGCAGGTGGGCAGTAAATGGGTTGGGATGAGCTCAGAAGCATCTGCTTTTGCTAGCTCTTTGTTAGCCATGGGGGAGATGCGTGAGCCACAGCCACCTCCCTCCACAGCAGCCAGAGTGACAGTCACTGCCATGTTCCTTCACTTTTTCTGTTGGGACTCACTTTATCAATCGTCCCTGCTTTATTGCTACAAGCTGGCAGCTAGGACCACAAAGATAATTTGAAGCTGAGCAATTCCAAAGACAGGAAAACACCTCCATGCATCTCCCCAGAAGGTTACAGAAAAGATTTAGGAATGAAAAAAAAAAAAAACTTAACATTTCTATTGTCTCTTTTTCTTTTCTTTTTTGTTTTCATTTAAACTAGTCTGCCCTATCAGTGTGCCCTTGAAATGTACAACCTCCCCACCTAGTTTTGCCAGACCTGGATCTGAAAAAAAACCGAACAAACCAGTGTGACATAGACTCTGTCTTAGAGCTCATCCTATCCAAAAGGTTCTGGCTAAGGAAAGAGGAATCCCTTAAGGATGGAGGGTAAAAGGATGACTTGCCCCAGCAGAAGTCTTGAGGACAGAGGTGCACTGGGACCCCAGGACCTTCAGAGGTAGAAAAACACAGGCGCTGCCCACTATAACAGAGCAATGCCTCAAAGGCCTTCTCCTCCTCCTGAGAGGCAACCATTGGGCAGTGGTGTTTTCCTGAAACACATATCTGGTCTCATCGGGCTGTATGATCCATTTGTACACCAGAACCAAGAACATTACCATCCTGAGGAAGGACACAAGAAACAGTGGAGATTTACAGCTAAAACATTTGAAGAGGTGGAAAACGCACAGTGGAAGGTAGAGCCATGGGAATTTGACACAACAGTCCCACAGTTCATTGAGTGTCAGAACAGCCTCCAAAAATCGTCTGCAAAGACATCCTGCAGTCCTCTGTAACAGGCTCTAAGGAGAGCACTGGCTGACCCTCCACTGGGCACTTTGACTTCAGCCAACAAGCCACATTTGGGGAGATAAGTACCATCTTTGGTGATATGATAAAGGCACTGCTCACAAACCAAGAAATCCAACAGCTGCAGAACTTCTGACTGTAGGCATGGCACAAATTGCTTAGGAACCTAATTTTTCGTGTAAATGGCAGTTAAGCTCTTAGGTCACTCCGGATGGAAAATTTCGTAGTGGACTGCCTGTAATGCACGGGACTGGATGTAAATGGCAATTAAGCTCTTAGATCACTCCGGATGGAAAATTTCATAGTGGACTGCCTGTAATGCACGGGACTGGTAGTCCTAAGCCATGGATATTTTTGCTCACCTGTAGAAACTCAGCTGTCTGGAAGCAGGGTGTCCCGTCCTACTCTATGGGGAGGAGCCGCTTGTGACCTCACATTCCAGTGATGACTTCATGATGGCTCTGTACCACTGTTTTCTATGGAATTATTTGTGGTTTACCACATTATAGAGAGAAGAATCTGGCTCACTGAGATGAATGTGTGAAAACTGGTAACCCTGAGAAGATGCCACGATGCCCTGCCACCTGCACCTATCCCTGAGAGACAGCCCTGAAGGGGAATACCTGCTGAAAAGCCTCCGCCTTGCATTATGTACCATAACAAAAAAACACTGGTGTTTTATTTATGGTGCCAAATTAACAGAAATGCTCATCAAAAAACTATCTTGGCAGTGTCTAATAACAAGCTTTTTAGAGGCCTATATTTTTCCATAGCTGCAGCTCTTCAAAAATGTAATGCTTTGTTTTGACTTGACTAAGGGCTGGGGTGGGTAGGTGGGTGGTCTGAAATCCATATGGGCTGCTTTAATTACCTTAGTCACACCAGCAGCTTCAAGTTACCAAAGCATCCTCTCTGTTTTTTCCTGTTAGTAATGAGAGAACCTTAAACTGGAAAAAAAAACAACAAAAAACCCAAAAAACAACAGTTTAATTAGTTACAAACCCCTTTTATACCATGTTTTCCTTTCTAGAGATCCTCAGCCTATGTGGTGTTTGCTGCCTGGTGACTGATTTCTCTAAGTTTTTAGAAATAAAGAGCTCAGCATGTTTTGTTTAGTTATTCTCTCACTGACTTGAAATAATACTTATTCATTCCACTTTTCTGTGGCCTTGCTTGTTCATTGTTATTGAGTTACACCTGTGTGAGTGCTTGGACAGGAGACCTTAAAGAAAAACTTGCTTAATGGTTGATCCAATACTATCACATGGAATTATGCAATCTTACACTTCTGAAGATACTCTCTGATGCACTCTAAAAGAAACAACAGACCGACTCTTTAAAGATGCTTTTTCTAGAGGGTCACTGTTGGAAATGGTGTACCTCAGCCAAAATTCCTAGTTACTTCCTCTCACCGTGAATGTCCTAGCAGCATCTGCTTGACAGTTTTCCACTTCCTGAACCAATTTGGTACCTCATCGTGTCATGTAGTACCCAGCAGCTGCTGTTCAACCCAGAAGTAGCTACAGCTCTGCAGTGGGTGAAGTTTGTTATGTGCAGCCCTGGAATCTCCACATTCTTGCAGTCCTGAAGAGAGTTTCCTGTCCTACAGGATGAATCACTTCCTTTTGATTACTGAAGTAAAATTTTTGCTGGGCAGGTAGCATTTAAAGACTCTGGGACTGCACAAACAACACTTGGCAAAGCTTGAGAACAAAATATGATTTACTTGGGTACAGTACAGCCACATTATGCATGCAAATCCACTGCCAAGACAGTCTTGTCATAATATACAGTCTATGTAGGAACAACGAAATGAGGAAGAGTCCATCTTTCTCATAACCGGTGGGACATCATAAATCCTGAGTTCTAAGAGCTTCAGCCCTACACTGTAGGACTGCCAAATTCTTTATGCTGTCTCTCTCCCTTCAGGCTTGGATGGCTGCACCCCTCCATCTTCTTTCAGGCCATCCCTGCTCTCTCTGTGGTGGCAGCCCCCAAGTGCACCAAGGGGAGCCAGAAAAACACCAGAATGGGCCCAGGTAAGCACCAGCAGGGAAGCAGTGTGATTGGCTGTAGGGCTTGAGTCAAGCACATACCAAGATGACCATTTAGATCTGTCCTCATATCCTTTTTAGGCTGTAAATCAGCTTTGTCTCACCAGTAGAGCCTTTTATTTACCATTTTGTTCTCTGCTAGTGATCCTTTTACTAAGGCTGGAGACAATGTGAAATGAAAGAGATGCTGCTATTACTGCACTGCAGCCTGTGCATTGTGGAAAGAAGCCACCAGTATGACTGCTTGGTCCTGACCACAGCTTGTGTGGATGTTCTCATGACAGAGACTGCACACGGTGCCAGCTACCCTGGGGAATAGTGTCCAACAGGCAAACCCCTCAGATTTCAGGCTGGCAAAGTGGAGTTTCCATGCGCTTCATCACAAAGAACTGCTTCGTCTAAGAGGTCACCAGTCAGCCAGGTCCTTCGTACACCTCCTTCAGCCAGCTCCGAGGCATACATTAAACTCAATACTCTGAATGATGAAGACAGCTCACAGGGCAATTGGAAGCTGGGGGACTTAAGTTTCTTTGGAAGAGTACTTTACCCCATGGGCTGAAGCAGAAAGACTCCCATGAAACTTCTTCGTTGACTTGCGTTATATTTTAGTATGGTATAAATACCTGCTTGAGTGCATACGTATTGGGTAGGGTTGGTGGGGTGGAGGCTGCAGGTGCCCTGTGTGGGACAAGATCAGGGACTGCCCAGTGCCAGTCCCAGCTAGGTCCAGCCAATTCAGCAACAGGGGACAGCAACCCACCATGTCCCAGTGCTGCAGCGAGTCAGAAAAGGACATGGAGCACCTGTGAAAATATATTTAAGAAAGGGCAGTAGCTGATCCTGGAGCAGGAAATACCAGACAGAGAGAGAAGGAGGCACAAGTGAAAGTGTACCAGGAGACACCCATGCAGGAGCACAAGATGTCTGAGCAAGGGTAGAGCAAGAGGCACGACAGAGCAAAAGGAGGCACAGGAAGAGACGTGTCTCTGAAGGGACTGCAGGCCATGGAGAAACCCATGTTGGAGCAGCTGAGTAAGAAACAAGGAGCAGCAAAAGCAAAGGAACCTTCTGTGCTGAAGATGGCTAGGGCACTGGAGACCAGCAAGGGGGAGGAGGGGTATCTAGAAGGAAGCTGGGATATGTTCCTTAAGCACTTGTTTATTTGTATTCTTTATTTCTCAATTCCAGAAACAGTAATTACAAGTTTATGTTAATTTGCAATATTTGGTGTTAAATAGCAGAAACCCAAGACTGTTTTTGCCCACAACAGCATCCCACTTCACAACAGCTACGTTTATGTGTATGTCTACACGCAAGTGAATGTGTGGTTGTGTGCTGTAGGACACACACTTGCATATGGTATAAGGGTTTGGTATATGGACATGACTTTGAAGATAAGTGCTCTTAATTTCAATAATATTTCAGTCCTTCTTTGTAAATGGGTCCAGTCTTCTAGCTGAGCAACTATATCTATTTTTGCTGCCCAGTGGGTTTAATTTCTAGTTTTTCAGAGTGCACAGGAGCTGGCTATGGGTTCTTGGTAGATGTGTAGTATTTGACGCAGTACCTGAGCATGTACACTGACCTCTGTGCAAGCAGTGAAACAAGGGAGACTACTGTCTTGACTATATTGTGGAACAGGACACGGTCACAGGGAAAATGGACACACAGGACAGATTATTTTCCCAGCCCTGCTGTTCTGGACAGTCCTTTCTATTGCTTATATTACCGTACACTTCATGTTACAGGGAAGGAGAAAGCACCAGGTTTTATCAGCCTTGCAATCAGAGGCTGGTATGTTTTTATCAGGAACCACATAAAGTCCAAGAGGAGCCTTTGAGAACCTACATGCAGTGGAAATAGTAACACAGTGGTCAACTTGCCCTGGCATCAAGGGCAGCCAGCCTGATTGTGCTAGCAAAACAAGAAAGACTCTGCTGGGCCAAGCTGGTGCATTGCAACACACCAGCTCCATGCCTCCCCTACCGAGCAACCCCCACAGCTGACGGCACATCACTCCTGCCCCAGGGCTCATGGCTGAGCACCATAGCATCAACAGGAGAACTGCCCCTGGGCTGCTGGCAGGTTGCAGGCAGGTGAGGAGCCATGGGCTGGCTGCTCCTGGGGACTTGGTGGGATTCCTTATGTGTCTGTGGGGTGAGACCATGAGAGTTCCTAGATGCTGTCTAGATTTGCAGACTGGATATATTAGGCAGGGCAGATAGATTGGGGACTCAAGCTTTGTGCAAGATTGTTTGTTGTTATGCAATTGTACTTCCGTAATCCATCTGTGGTGTAGCCTGTACTAGCCAGTGGGGTGCTTTGAGAGAGAAGGCTCTTAAGGTTTATTAACAAATAATGTTGTGGTAAAAGCAACAGTGAACAGAAGTTGCTAATTTAGTTAAGGAAGTAATTTTAGGGTCTGATTGGTTTTGCTACCACAGTCAAAGATTTAATTAAGCAATTGGGGTCAGGCACTGTTACTTGTCTGGAAGGTCAAGCGAAACACTTTGATGTGTCAAGCAATCTTGTGCGTTACCAGGGGACTCTGCAGGAATTAGAGGCAAAGGTGACTCCCAGGGCTGGGCAGCACATTTCTGACACACCGTCACAGCATACCACAATGTTTTAAGGTTTGTTTAAATCCAGAAGGTGCGCCGATGGGAATGCCAGTATACGTGTCCAATCCCACTGTGATCCCTTCTGACAACTTTATAATGTAGTTTTTGTCTATGCAGATTGCCTAATGCTAAGAAGCCCTCAGGTTCATTTCCATTAGCGAGTCACTTTTGCTAAATTTCCCACCTGTTTTGGCCACTCTGTTTCAAAGGTAACAACTTCTGGGAAGAAAATACACTGAAAGAAATTAGCCTGACAGTTTGTATCGCACATTTCTTACCTGAGCTATCTTAAAATCTTGCAGAAAATTTATTACACAAATACACTGGCTGCGATCTCATTTTCCCTTTCCAGAATCCTTGAAAAACTCAACCTGTTAAAAAATCACAAATGAGGCAACTACTAATGATGACATTAGTGTAAAAACTATTTTTTCAAAATCAGGAATTCTTTTAATTTTTTTTTCCAGTTTTTAAACCTCTACCTTTCATGTTTTAAAGCCCTTCTCAGCAACCGCCAGGGAAACATATTCTAACTAAATTAAAAGAAAGCTGACCCTTGGTTAAGGCCATAATTCTGACACAAAACCTATGACTGCTGAGAAACTCCTAATAAAATAAAAAAAGCTGTCAGTAACAACCATAACAAGCTCTTGCAGAATCAATGACTGTCTGGTCTGGGAGAAAGGCTGAAGCAAAGATACCTTCATACTAGATGTAAGCCAGCACTGGGTCTCAAACTGACCTATAACAGGAAGAGACTGTACAGCTATTTCCTGATGAAAGAAGACATTGCCCTTGAGGGCCTAGGATATGTCTGTGAAAAAAGTCTCATTCCCTAAATCTGCCTTTGCTGTCAGCAAGATATATCTGAAATCACATAGCTTTGTAGGGATTATTCAAATCAGAGACAGGAGTTTAAGGAACTCCAGGCACTGGAAAAATGTCACTCTTCGTAAGTGTGTTTGGAAAACAGTTTGGTTGTAGCTTGCTCTGATACTCAGGGATCCTAGAGAAGAGGTCTGAGCCTTAGTCATATCCTTCTCCCCATCCAGGTCAAAAGATAAGAGGGAAATAGAAGACATTCCTCTCCAAGACCTACCAGGAGGGCCACAGATACTTCGTTCAAGTTGTGCTCCAAAGTACACCTGGCTCAACATATGCATCACCACACACCCCCTGAAAATCTTCTATAAGCAGCTCCTCTCAGTTTTCTTTCATCTTTTCTTTTTCTTTCCCAACCACTCACTAACTCCCCCACTTAATTCCTTCACCCCATTCTTCAAACCTCCTCGTCCCTATTCCTTTTTTCCATTCAGTTTCTTCACGAGATCCTTCTCTGTTGTCCTCCCTCATTTCTTCCCTCACAATTCACCTTGTCACACCCCAAAGCTCTTGTTACACTCAGTGTGTAGAAGAGTTGACTCAGGTTTGGATTCTGAAGCAGGATCTTACAGGCTCATGTCCTTAAACTATTTTTTTTCTGGTGCCCATTTATACAGGGCTTTACCCTCCAGTTGATTTCTGGAGACATTAAGTCATTCTCAATAGCTGATTTAAGTTGGGACCATATGGCCCACAAAAAGAGCCTACCAAGGGTATGTTCTACTGAGGAAATGTCTCTTCTGCATGGGCACATGTTCTCCCTTTTTCTCACACTGATTTCTGAGTGCTCTCTGTCTTGCAGAAGTGGCTTCCATTTTTCAGACATCCCCCTACACAATTATAGGCATTTTACATATAATTTCCAAAACAGCCATTGATTTGCTGTAGTCATCTACTTTCCAAATGCTGTCAGGCATTTGGCACTTCTGTGGCCTTCCAAATGATGGCACATAAGCCCTCTATCATGAGGGTTAGGTAGCTTGAATTAGCGCATCTCCTCAAGTCTGTGTCGGCAGAACTGAGAGCACATCTTGACATCCTGGATGAGGCAGCCGAAGTAGGTTAACTATCTGCCTTCACTTACAATGCAGCATCTGACAGTGAATGTTTAGCATCTGGTGTTCATCCATTTGAGGCTGTGGCAGTTATTTGTAGCTCAGACCAAGGGGTTCATGCTCAAGAGACTGTGACAGCCTTTGCTAAGTCAAAACACACCAAGAGAACAGGACCAGCAAGAAGCTGTCAGGATCAGTGCATTACCCACGCATGGCCTAGGCTCCACTCCTGTTCCTCCTACCTAGGGATATCATAATAGCACCTAAAGGCTCACCCAGAATGAAGGGATAATTGTACTAGATGATAAACATACTATTGAGGACAGTCTGTGGCACAAAAAGTTGAGGACTGACACAGGTTAGGCAAAGGAAAAAGAAAGCATTATCTTCCCCAGATCAAAGATGAGAACTGAAGCAGTAACTGTGACTTGTCAAGGTCACTCAAGAACTGAGCAACAGAGATGAGAAAAGAAATTTTTACTTTTTTGAGTCACTGCTCAGTGCCTCAGCCACAAGACCATCCTTCACCTCTCATTCTTTCCGCAAGAGAAGAACACATCATTCCTATTTGCTTACCTAGCAGCAGTCCTATCTACATGCGATAGGGTCCTTATAAGCTAGCAGGGTACCAGCAAGAGCAGAGTCTGAACAGGGACACATGAGAGCTTGTCTCCCTGCTGTAGGCACATGACACAGCTGGTGTGCATTAGAAAGGCCGCCTGATTCCTACAGTACCCTCAGATTTCATGCCTCATGAAGTCAATGGAGACAAGAAGAATTCACAGCCGATCCCCCTCAGATTAGGTTTCTGAACATTTCCTTTATGGCATGTGGAGAGAATCTGAAGGAGACCTCAACGGCACTGATATTTTCCTGGCAAGGGGATGGACCTTTGAAGCTTTCAAGTGGTCCCAGAATAAACTTCATGACTTGGGAATGAACACTATGTGCTGACAACGTCATCAGTTCACAGTTTTAAAGGCAACCTTCAGGGCAGCTTTTCTTGTGCCTGCTGCAGTGCAGTGATCCAGCCAGATTTTCTGGAAAGAATGCAAAGGGTGGGGTGGGATGCCTCCGTGGGCATGCACCATGATGAGGGCATCAGCTGGGGCATCAACAGACGGGGGGCACTCACCCTTAATGAGGCAGATGTGAGTCAGAGCTTTCTGGCAGGCAGAATCCTGCTGGGTTTAGTGCCTCTAGATTGGTTCCCCTCAGAAACTTGGAATCTCACTGCACAGGGAATGGAGGGGTAAGGAAATCATTGGGGCACAATATGGGAGATGAATTTAATGAACACAGTGATGCAGTTTAGGCTGGTATAGCATAGCCAGACAGATTATGGAAGGCCTTACAGATACCTAAAATAACCACATAATGAAAAAGCAGTAACTCATATTAAGGGATTCTTTGCAGAAGATGGCCAGGGATTTACATGGGAAGAAGGCACTAGTCAGATAGATGGTTTGGGATGCATGCTGGCTAAGGAGCAGTGTGCAACATTAAAAAAAGTTATTCTGATGAAAGTAGAAGTGGGGCAAAATCCTGGCTCTACTGAAATCCAAGACGGAGAAAGACTTCACTGGAGTCTGGGTTTGGCTGTGGAGATTTGGTGTGCTTGTAAGCCTGCAGGAACTGTTTTTGTTCATAGGCTCAGCATGGTAGATGTACTGTACTGCCATGTACTTCAATGCCATCTAGACCTGTTTATAAGGAAAACCTCTGCTAGCTAGAAAGCACAAACTTCTAGTTACATCACACACCCCATCTCCAAAATCTCTGATACACTGGGGGAGTTCTTGGCTTCAGACAGAAAAGCTGAACAAGCACAGCTTCCCCTGTTCCTCCATGTGGTCCTGTAAACTGCTTCTTAAATATCTTGAAACAAAGCATTTTTTTTCTGCATGAGGACAGGCACCAGCCCATTCAAGACCAAGTTTCATTCTACTAATGAAAGTTTCACTTCATACTCCTACCAGGTCCCAGGCAGAAGCTGTGCAGCAGAAGCAATAGCAGGAACTAGTGTCTGTCTGCAGGGATGTTGCTGAGCTCAGGACATTTTCTGACAGTGGGAGAGCAGAAGCATCCACGGCGCAAGACAATCTTTCTTCAATATGGAGACCCACTCAGCTCCTGGCCTTGCCCAGTTGGATCTCCAAGTTCGTGACCATTTTTCCTTCCTACAGGGGGAAGAGGAGTAAAGGCATTATTAATGGCTTACTCATATCTGCCCCCAGTTTTAGGAGCAGATCAGTAATTGCGATCAAAGCTACAAGCAAAAAGCTGGTGACAGATAAACTGGGTAGATTTTGTAACTGACAGAGAGAAATCCTGGGGTCTCCCCGCTGAGATTAGCTTTTATCCTTGCAGATTCTCCCACCTGGTGGAAAGTAGTGTAGGAGAGCATCACAGAGGAGCTGTACGTAACTACAGACAAACACACACAGATGTTGCGGCTGCCTGCCACCACGTTCTCGAGCAGACACAACCTTTGCTGGAGTTTAGTTCACTACTTGTTCTCTTCCTCTTTCTTATGCTGTGTCGCCATACTGTAATGTGATGCATTGTCACATCACCACATACTCATTAAAGCCTGTGATGACAGTCCCCAGAGCCAAAAACTCCCACAGCTACTTTAATCACAGGTCAGAGAACGGGTAGCAGGAAACCGGCAGCAGGAAATCACTGACAGAGAAGGGGATGTGACAGCTAGGCAGCCTGACAAAAGAGGCCGAGCAGGAATACACGTGCAGGGGAGAGAGGATCATGTCACAGGATCACTGCTGTTGAACCATAGGGTTAGAATCTCTTGCTGTTACCACGATGTGATGCCTCAGATAAAAGAGGATGAGCCCACATCAGTCATTCGCCTTATGGGGAAGAAAACGACTCCTCCTGAACAAAGCAGAAACATTTGCATGAAGCTTTGCAAACGAGCAGCTGATGTATGAAGTGGGCTTCCCTTTAATTATCTTGCCCATAAAGAAAGTGTAACTCTCCAAGAGGTGAGACAGAGGTGCAGTAGTGGGGACAGTGAGAACACCGTAGTGTGTGAGCTGCTTATCTGGGAGAGGCGGTGGAGAGAAAAGAAAAGATCTGTGGCCACAGCTTTGTCAGAGAGTCTGTGGTACAAAGCAGGTAGAGAGCTGATCAAAAGGATTTTGCTGAGGCCAAGTGTAGCAGTATTTCTTAGCAATCCAGTCTTTATGAAAAAAAAAAAAAACCAAACCAAAACAGACACAGCTCACTGCTTTTCCTGTATAATCAACTAAAAATTAGACTAAAATTTTGTATACACCTTTATTTTTTCCTCCTTCTGTTTGTATAAATTAAATAGCATTTACTTTCTGACCCTCTTTTTTGTTGTCGTTAGCAAGCAGGAAAAGGTGTGTATTTTCTTTCAGTGTGTATTTTTACAGCATTTTGTAGAAAACCTTTAATGTCTTACCTGTCATCTTTGGACAAGAAGTTCATAAGCACTAACATGAAACACCCAGATTTATGTCTCTTGCTTCTCTCATTATTTAGGAGCAGATAGAGGAGAGCACATATAAATCTCTTTCCACTATAGCAGTCTCCAAGAGGCATATACCTGTGGCACAGGCAGAGCAAACCCTAAACTCCTTTTAAATAACATTCTCTTAGGATCCATTTTAATCCCTCTGCAGGGTGAGGGTTAGCTGGGTAAAATGTTAGCTTATATCACCTTGCCCTGCACTCTTTTGTCTGAGACAAATATTAACTTGATTCATCTGAAGATCTGGTCCATTATGATTAATGATTTCTCAGAGACTTATGGTACTGACCACACTTATATATAACTAAGTAGTTTTTCATGTAAGCAATGGCTGCAATTGCACCAAAAGTTACATCCATATAAGTGAGACAGTGACAGGAAGATTGTGAAAGGCAAGAATAACTGGCTGTATAGTCAGATATCATGTTCACCATATCACAGCTGCTTTTGAGGCTGCAAAGACACACATATGATGAGAAAGATCTCCATTCTGGTCACAATGTGAACACATATAAGTTCTGACACTTCATAGAAAATCTCCCTACTCAAACCAGCAGGCTTGCACAAGATCTTGCACAAGCCTGCTCACCCAAAGGGCTGCAAGTGGCATTGACTGACCCTTTCCATAAATTTTGTTTCTGAAGAGAGAATAATTACAGTAGAGCGTGAATGATATATAATTAGCTGGTTTTCCAAATCAAAACACATGTAGAGATGAGCTGCTCACTCACATGTGAGTTTCCTTGCATTATAGATCCCCCCAGAATAGTAATTTCAGATCCCTTCAACAGTCTTGCATAGCAACTGCGGTATCCACTGTTTTTGCTTTCCTCTCTGCCAACTCTTTTTCTCTTCCACATCTTATACTGATGGGAGTTCCATGTGGCCCACTGACTCACAGGACAGCATGAGAGGTTTGTGTCCTGCTCTGTGGCACCCCTGTCCTCCCAGGTGGTCTTCAGTGGATTACAGATTATACTCACCAGCTGTGCCTGGCTCACAGGGGAGGCACATAGAGGAGACAGAGGCTGCAATGCTGTAGAGAAAACATGGAGCAAAAGCTGCCTGCTGAGGGGAGTACAAGGTAGGAATTACTTGCATGAGTTTTACTCTTGAAAAGCAAGATCTGGCAAGCCTGTCATATTAGCTTCTCTCCACTGTATAAACCAAGAGACCTGCCTAGGGTTCTCCCAAAGCCCTGCTTCCCATTTGTACAAGCATATTGCCTCAGCTGGAGGCACAATAACTAATTTGTCTTAGATTCCTCCTAACCACCCCTGTGCTGTTGCTGTGGTGATCTACAACCGTGAGAGCCGTGAGAGTGATGGATGGCGCAATTGGAGAACCATGAGAAATCAGAGGGGAGAGGCTTGCAGCAGGCGCCCGAGCCATGTGCTTCAGCTGACAAGAAGAAATGAGTGAAGAGGACATGAGTGATCTTGACAGAAGCAGACTGAAATAGTAAGGGAAAATGAAACAAAGAAGAAAGAGTAGCAGAGACATTGGCTTTGTGGTTAGGCAGGGAGTAGGGATTTGGTAAACAATCTGTTCTACCATGGACTTCCCGAGTGACTTTAGGGAAGTCATCCCACCAGCTTGGACATCAGTTTCTCTTCTGTAAAATGTTTCTGTGAGAAGAACTGTCACAAAATACCATGAGGAACATAAATATAGCATGGAAACCACCTTGTAAGTGATAAAAACCAAGCTGAACAACATCCAGAAAAAATAAGGCTTTCATCTGAACAGCCTCAACAAAGTCAGAGCTCATGGGGGAAGGCAAAGGGAAACAGAGTGGGAGAGAGTTGGGGCTGTTTCTGGGTCTGTACACAGTGTATGCAGTTACTATACTTTTAGCAAGCTCTTGGCTCATCTGTTGGCATCACCATGACAGTGCTATATTCCCAGTTTGCAAATGTGGTGTTGTCTCATGTCCCTCAGTAGTAAGGAAGGATAAGGGCTTTCTGCTGAAGTAGTATTTTACTTTCCCTGCTGTCATTCTCTATTCACCACGTGTTTTCTAGTGAATCATTGTTTTGCACCCTGAGTTGTACTGGTGTGTCTGAAAACATGGACTTAAGTTTAGGTAAAGTGGAGACCTCTTGGGTATGGATGCCACCAAACTGATTTCTGATTTGGCAAATCTAGCCCAGAAACCTCTCGGTCACTTGAGTGCTATCGCAGGAAGCTGCAGGATGAGATGTCTTTCATTTGAGTGAAATCCTGTTAAAGCATGCTGGCCTTCTTTCCTCGCCCCTCCCCTTAGAGACTGCCCCTGAACCTAATTGCTCTGATGGCTAGAAGCTTTTTTCTAATTTTCAGGCTAAATTCCTTTATGGTCAGTTTATATTCACTTGTTCCTTGGATACAGCTGTCCTTCAGTTTTAAACACTTCCTCTTCTTAGGATTTTTGCACCCCAATAGATTTATAGGGAGGAAATACAGCCTCTCTCATCCTTCACTTTGATGGCTGTAAAAGGCAGTCTCTCCTAGTCTCTCCACATATGCTAGGAATCTCCCTGCTCCTGGTGTTATCTGCTCACTCTTCTCTTCACCTGTTCCTATTGGAATACATATTTCCAGTAAGAAGGTGACAAGAAGCGCACCATTTTTTCAGATGAGATCTCTCCTGAGTCCTGCATATCACTATTCACTCCTCCTTCTCTGTCTGGATACGTTGTAGGGTATTATTTGCCTTTTCACAATTGCAATATGTTGGGGGCTCACAGTCACCATGTGATGACAGTGTAATGTATTTCTAAGTGCAAGCTTTTGTCCTTCTCTGGCATTTCCAGATGTCGAGCCACCACAGTGTTGCTGTTACGGATGTCAATACATTTCTGCACATTAAAGCTAATGCACTAGCAAAGCCAGTTACTGAATTCCATTCTTCTAACCTGATACCTTCCCTTTCCGTACAGCCTACCTTTGTCTCCCCATCAGCCAGCTCTTTATCTGCCTTCTAACTTTTTCATAACTTCTGTTTTAGCTATTAATTTCACATATGGCACTGTGTTGAGTATTCTATTGTAGTCTGGACAGATAAGATCTCTATTATTTCCCCTCTCCAAAATAGTTGTCTTATCAAAGAGAAATATCGAGTTATTCTGGCATGCTCTGCCTTCAACAAACTAATATTGCATTGTACCTCTTTGTTCATTTGCATCCATGTTTTTTTTATTATTCCCTCCCACAGATTGGCTCCAAAGCTGTATGCACTCTGGCAGTCAGAAGGGGTTTGCATTTCCCTAGATTACACCCTTTTCCTTTTCTTAGAGATAACAGAAGTACTGCATCTGTTATTTTGCAGTCAGACAGTGCCACCACCAACTTGATAGATTAATTAAAAATCCACCCTGGAAGACTTGCCATTTCATATGCCAGCTATCTCAATATTCTGAGATATTCTGGTCCCTGTGACTGGAGCTGATCAAGATGCTTACGTTTTTGTTTCATCTCGAATGCATTCATTTCTCTATCTATACACACACTTGCCCTGCGTTCTCTATTGTCAGAATTACTGAAAACTGAAGTGTTACTTGTTTAATTCATGCTATCTTTGGTTCATACCTATGATCCCCTGATTACTTTCCCCAAGCGCTCAGAGGTCCTTTCCACATCATGTCACAAAGGAATCTGTTGTTTCTTTCACTTGCCTTCTCAAGGTCTATCTCAGGTTGGCCTTCGATCATACTTAATTAATCCTTACAGTTTTAGCCCCCTTGCCCCCTAAGACACAGCAAACATCGCTGTGACCTGCTGCTTTCTTCTGGTGCAATCTGTGCTTTCTAGGCTCACATCACTCTAAATGTATCATCAACAGAATTGGTTTGGAGCTAATATAAAAGAGATGTCACAGGGGCTTGCATGGGTTTAACATTAGTCACGTTCTAAACTATTAAAAGTTAAACTTGTGCGACAAGTGTGTGAAGATACGCCCCAAACCCTCTGCTGAGATTTAAATGAAAGCATTTCATACCCACAACCCAGTCAGTTCCTCTGGGTCAGGGAGAAAGAAGCATTTTCTCTCCTTGCCTGCTCTACACGTTCACTTATTTTGTAGATTGTCTCTTTTGTATTTTTAGAAGTGGATGTTGCTAAGGCAACCAAACTATCTGAACATTTTGTTTCCCTAAGAACAATACATGTTTAAATATTCAGGCAATTTTCCATTGTTCGGTAGGAATGGTGAGATCAGTCAGCTTATCCAGACCAGATGAGGGAAGTTTAGGTTGGCTTTCTATTATA
Organism: Pterocles gutturalis; assembly: GCF_000699245.1. Lineage (NCBI taxonomy): Eukaryota > Metazoa > Chordata > Aves > Pterocliformes > Pteroclidae > Pterocles > Pterocles gutturalis. The sequence continues at coordinate 88,574 of NW_010097667.1, forward strand.
TTTAAAAGCCTTCAGTGTGCTGACAGCCATTTAACAGCTCTGTCCAAGGAGGAACAATATATAGCAGACACATAGACTAACCTCCGTAAATGGGAGAAATGTTTAGTTTTATTCCCTTCTGTTACACTCCCCTCAATAAACCAAAGCACATATGTATTTCCAGGTAGCCGAGCTATGCTCACCCCTGTGTTGAGGCTCACGCAAGGCTTGCTCATGCTCTGAAAGCACACCATCAGATAATGATAGTATCATACAGGTCAGAAGGGGCAAATAAAAGATCTATCTGATTTATCACATCCTTCACTCTTGTCTAGTCTGTGGCTTTCAGGCACGTGTTTCAAGTATCTGGAAAAGATTTAGAATATTCCTGCAGAGCTAGCTGTTTGCTGGTACCCTCAAAATTGGGCTGGTGATGGGATCCTGTGAATGACTCTCACCTACCTTTACAAAACTTATCAGCCTCTCACCAGCCTGACTTCCTGGCTGAATTTGCACTGAGTGTGAGAAGTCAGTGCAAAATGGACCACCTCATGAGAGGCTTGGGGCAGAGTGCAGTGTCTGTGCCCTGCAAGAGAGCCAGAAACCTGCACTGAGCTGAGATACCTTTAAGTCTGCTTCTGATTTTGAGATTAACATTTTCTGGGATGATCACAAAGTGTGTTTAGCTTCACTTTCCCCACTGACACTGTGAGATGGCTAAAACTATAAACCTGAAGAAAATATAATTATGGCTTAGAAATATTTATTGAAGAAGTGCCAAATACTATTATGATG
>NW_010097668.1:0-5473 GCF_000699245.1 Pterocles gutturalis
CATCCCAGCCGGATCCAATAGAGAGGAATAGCTTGCTTTGCTAAATTCTCTCTGAACAAGCGCCAGTAGGAACATAGAGGAAGCTGTTAATAGGTTGTTCCTCCCCTTTGTACACTGAGAGCAGCATGATGGTATGAAAGGAAATAAGATTCAAACTAGGGTGAATCTTATGAAGCCACGAAGATACGAGATGCTAAGGGAGAAGTCTGAATTGTAGAAAATACTTCTGTGGTAAAGAAGGCACTCTTATATCGTGCATAAGAACATGAAACTGAATCTGGTTTTCCCTGCTAGGGAACTGAAGAACAGAATAGGCAGCAACTTCTAAACAAGTTTAATACAGTTTTGAAGACTCCAGAAGAAAAGCAAGACATTATACCCTCACCTAATCTAAATAAACCCAACTATTATGATCACATGACAGTGAGCTTGGCACTAAAGGAAATTCCAAAGAAAACATATGTTTCTCTAAAATTGCTGTAATTACCCAGTACCAGCTGTCTAAGACTGTACATAATAGTGCATTAATAGTGTATGAAAAGCTGGATATGAGCTGACAATGTGCACTCGTAGCCCAGAAAGCCAACCATATTCTAGGCTGTATCGAAAGAAGCATGACCAGCAGGTCGAAGATGATTCTCCCCCTCTACTCCGCTCTCGTGAGACCCCACGTGGAGGACTGCATCCAGCTGTTGGAGTGAGTCCAGAGGAGGCTCACAAAAATGATCAGAGGGATGGAGCACCTCTACTTATTAAGACAAGATGAGAGAGCTGTGGTTGTTCAGCCTGGAGAGAAGACTCTGGGAAGATCTTGTAGCAGCCATTCAGTACTTAAAGATGGCTTATAAGAAAAAAAGGGACAAACTTTACAGCCAGGCCTGCTGTGATAGGACAAGGGGTAATGGTTTTAAACTAAAAGAGGGTAGATTTAGACTAGATATAAGGAAAAAAAAAAACCCACAAACTTTCAAATGAGAGTGGTGAGACAGTGGCCCAGGTTGCCCAGAGAGGTGGTAGATGTCCCGTCCCTGGAAATATTTAAGGTCATGTTGGATGGGATTCTAAGCAACCTGATCTAGTGGAAGATGTCCCTGCTCATTGCAGGGAGGTTGGACTAGATGACCTTTTAAGACCCCTTCCAACCCAAACTATTCGATGATTAACATTTCTTTTTAAGAGAGGTTATATTGATGATCCATCTTACACACCATCAAAAATTATTGTGAAAAATGTATCCATGCCACATAAAACTAAAAAAAATGCTTTTTGAATAGTAAGATCTATAGCTCCCATTCTACAGAATATCTGGATATCTGAACCTGTTTTCATTTTGAGATAAGAACAACAGCTGGCAGCCTTTGGCATACTGGGAATATTTTCTTCACATAGGTTCCCTTCATCTGAGGTAATTTCTCCTATCAAATCAACTTTTACAAAATAAAGAATGTGTTAGATTAACTCTGAGGCAGAGAGGAACTGCTACTTGCTACCACTACAGAGCATAGCGACGGTCATTTAATGACAAGAAACCATGAGCCTTTTAATTTTCATTTCTGTTGCTTCTGGGTAATCTGATTTTCCTTCTGGAAAAGTGAGACCTGTAGATTCCACTATTCAATAAAAGAATATTCACAGTTGGATGCTGCTGAATTTTCAGGTTTTTTTAGACAATATATATATTTTAGTTGTATCATGGTAGTGGAATTTTTACCATTGAGAGTAAAAATAAAATCCTCCTTTACGTGTCAATCTCTGTAACAATGTTGATTACTTATATTATTTCAACCATCTTGTTTATTATTTTCTCTATATTATTTCCTCTGTCTTTCTTTGGATTCTGAAGTATGGAGAAGACTTCTGCCAGGATAAAAGCAATGTCACCTCTTAAAATTAATTGATGAATATTTAATTTAAAAAAGCAAAAGGTTGTCTAGTAGATTTCCATGTGATCACCACAGCTGTACTGTCATCATTCTTCAGGTTTTTCTGTTGCTCTTTCTTGACAAAGGAATTCTTTCTTAGTTTTAAAATACTTGTGAGAATTACATGCTAATATTAGAAGTACAAAAGAGCAAATAAATAAATATTAGCCATCCTTCAAGAGAAGGTTTGCCTGATTAGATCTACATTTCCAAGGCCTGTTTTAACTACTGATAATATGCCACATCTCTCCCTTACCATTCTGAGAACTCTGCTATTGAGATTTACTTTTTTTTTACCTAGACTGTAATTTACATACCTGTAATAAGCATACTGTGGAAGAATTCAAAGCATGTTTCACCCATTTGACAAGGTATTTAAATTACACACTTTATATTAGCTTACAAAGTAAGCTTATTTGCTCTTTTGGGGCTCAGAAAACAATAGTTGCTTCATTTAGATTTTCATTTTTAATCCAGGTGGATGATAGATTTTTTTATGTGAATGGTTAGAGAAATGTCCAAATCTAACATGAGAAACATAGCTTTCTATTCAGAAAGTCCTATGCAGTATTCAGGCTGCCGTTTGACATTTACTTTTTCAGTGGTCATGAAAAGCACTGAGAAGATGTTAAAATACAATGTAAGGGAAAGAAGTTACACATCTTTCATTCGGTTTATTCAGCTTTTTTGTCCATTTGCTGTGGGATTCAAGAATGCATTTTCTAATTATTTGTCAAAAGAGGGAAAGATGCAGAAGCCATAGGCATGAATACGAGAAAGGTGTTGAAAATACACCTCTGTGAAAGAGCAGGATCTATAAGAATAATTTAGTTTTTGGTTTTGTTTCAAAAAATCTTATTTTCCATTAAGATAGCAGTTGGTTTTGTTCCTAAACTTCAACAACAATTTTAACCTCTGAACTTTTTTCCAGTTAGGAGCAAAATTTAATAATGAGGTAAAGTATCTCAGATGTGACCACAATTATTTATAAACAATAGACAGTGTGATCTGAACAACAGAGAAATCCAAAGAAGTGTTTTTAAAATTTTTTTTCTCTTGTTTCTCAGGGCTCTGCAGAAAGTAGGTGCTCATACACTTTCACTGCTCCTGAGGCACTCCGGAGCATATCTGGTTGAAGACTTTTGTCAAATGCTGTACATTCACTTTTTTGGCTCCTAAGCATCAGTAATTTGGTCCAGAGTCATGAGTGTATGTGACAAGGGAGTATATTGACAGAAAACAACAGCTTAATATACACAGAGTATCTTGGGAGACCTGCAGACTCCAAGTTACTGAACCTGTGCTGGTTTAGCTCAATGCACTCCTTCTTCATCAAGAATTTGTCACCTGACATACGCAGAGAAATTACAGGAGTATTTCTGATTCTTGTCATCAGAGGCATACAGCCTTAAAAAAAAGTGGTCTCCTGGTTTTAAAGCCAGTTCTTTTTCAATCCTAGTTGACTCTTTCTGGCTTCTAGAAGGTGCTCTTCACTCCCCTGTCTCCATTGGAGGGAACAGAGGGGCTTGAAGATGTGACAAAGCTCCTAATGTGGACAAGATTACAGCTGGTAGAAGAGGCTACGGGGCAAGGAGAGGACACAATCCACTAATTTGGACTGTAATGGAATCTTTCAGGGCACAATATGACACAAATACATCAGAATGAGTGTCCGAGTTGAAGATGTTCTTCTCCAAAACAGCTTTTAGGACATGACTGGAAATTAAATGGGCCCATTTAAGGTCCTCAGAAAATCTCTTGCCAGAGGGAAACCCCTTGCTGCTGAGGGAAATGTAATTCCCTCAATTTTTTTTTTGTTCTGTCCCTTGCTGTCTGCTGGAGACTGAAAAATGTAGATGTTCTCCTCCAAAACTACACACAGCTTTTAGAACATGACTGGAAATTAAATGGGTCCATTTAAGGTCCTCAGAAAATCTCTTGCCAGAGGGAAACCCCTTGCTGCTGAGGGAAATGTAATTCCCTCAATTTTTTTTTGTTCTGTACCCTTGCTGTCTGCTGGAGACTGAAAAATGTGGATCTGCACACAAAATACAGGGAAACTGAAGCACACATGGAAATATATCTAAGGACCTCAACAGGGAGAGGTACACCCTTTTTTTCCAGTCACACTTTACCACAAGCTGTATCTAATTGCCTATTTACACTCATCCTTGAAAAAGGTTTTGAATGTTAGCTTTTCCTTCTTTCCTCTGAGTGTGTATAGCTCAGATTAGCTCAGGTTGCTATTTCTCCCTTTAATGGCCCAGTAGGGTCAATCATTTTTTTTTTCAGGTAAAATCTTAACATTTAATTCCTGGTGACATGAAGAGAGACAAGTGTTTTGTTTTGTTTTTGAGACGAATAATAAAAATGTAATTTTAATCATGGTTTGTTATATAATTATCTCTTCCCTCTCCTTTTAATAAAGGAGAAACAACAAAGATGTTTCAAACAGAAAAATAGAGAATCTTTGATTTCTAGCACATAGGTTCTTTGCTCATAGGGACAAGTCAATAGCTCTCCAATGTTGGCTATCTAATCTCGACAACTCTCTAAATAAAAACAAGAACTAAAAATACTGTATCGCAACATTAATCCTCCTGTAGCAAGGCACAGCTGAGGCAAGCGGGTGCTTGTTCTTTAGAAGACAGAAGATAAGAAACACATCATTATGTAAGGCATGTCGTATTTAGAGCTATTACCTAAAAATCTGACATAATGCTAGTACAGCAACTGTTACACATTGTCTAGCACCCCTTATATCAGACGCAGGATGCACTATCATCTCCATCAATCCTAAAGTCACTTACCTGGAAAAGAAGAGTTGTTCCTTGTTTCAGCTGAGAGATTGTCTAATGCAACAGATAAATACTGAAGAAAGAATAGATGTGCGTGCGTGCGAAAGATCTTAACAGAAAAAGAAACAGAAAAAAATTACCGATCAGGTTGATAAATATGCATATAGAAAGGATAAATATTGATTGCACTAAAACAAAGAATGTATTGGATTTTGGAAGTCCTTCGTTACCTGGTGTTCTGGCAGTGGCACCAGACATTCCTTATATTCCGAAAACTAGGTGTTCTCGAAAATCCAGACTACAGTAGTAGTACGTACTACTAAAAACTGTGCTGGTAACATGTTTAACTCTTTAATGTACAACAATGAAGATAACAATGTACCACTGTACCCTACCTCACATATGAAGCTGGTTAGCCAGCTGAAACAGTTAAAAAAGAACGTTTTTTTCCTATTTCAGGCACATTGATCTATCACGAATGGAATAAAACTTTGCAAAGAAAATAAGTTGGTTAAAAAACAATTATTGTGCACTTGTTTTGTAATAGGCAGAATAACCTTTGCAGCATCCTATGATTCATTAGTGAATATGTCAAGAACCTGTAAATAACACTTGAAGTTTGCTTTTTGGTCTCTTAATTAAACTAACAATGAAAATCTTGTCTCTTGAGGCATATGCTGCTGCCCTGAATATTTTAAGCAATATTTCATTTCTTGCAATTGTTTCACTTTAAACATGAAGGTGAATTAAACA
>NW_010097669.1:0-756 GCF_000699245.1 Pterocles gutturalis
CAGGAGAAGTTTTTGAGAAAGGGGAGAAAGTCATACAAACCCTCCTGAAAGCTCGTTTTGCCTTAAACGAAATAAGGTCAAGGGACCTGCACAAGAGATTCAGTTTCTGGGAATAAAATGGCAAGATGGACAGTGCCACATCCCCATGGATGTGATCAATAAAATAACAGCCATGTCGCCACCAACAAACAAGAAGGAAACACAAGCCTTCTTAGGTGTTGTGGGTTTCTGGAGAATACATATTCCAGATTACAGTCACATTGCAAGACTTCTCTATCAAGTGACCTGAGCAACAACAAGCCTTTGAACAAATTAAATGGGAGATAGTCCATGCAGTAGGCCTTGGACCAGTCCAGATAAGACAAGATGTTAAAAATGTGCTCTGCACCACAGCTGGGGAGAATGGTCCTACCTCAAGCCTCTGGCAAAAAGCAGCAGGGGAGACCCGAGGTTGACCCCTAGGGTTTTGGAACTGAGGATACAGAGGGTCTGAATCTTGCTACACTCCATCTGAAAAAGAGACATTAGCACCATACATAGGAGTTCAAGCTGCTTCAGAGGAGCTGCTTCAGAAGTGATTGGTACTGAATCTCAGCTCCTCCTGGCACCACAGCTACCGGTGCTGGGTTGGATGTTTAAAGCGAAGGTTCCCTCTACACATCATGCAACTGATGCTACATGGAGTAAGTGGATTGCATTGATTACACAACAAGCTCGCACAGGGAGTCCCAGTCGCCCAGGAATCTTGGAAGTGAT
>NW_010097670.1:0-25674 GCF_000699245.1 Pterocles gutturalis
GATGGCTGGCTGAGTAGGCCTTCCAGCAGTTTCCCATACATATCTATAGGTAGTAAACAGAAAACACTGAGGGCAGTAATGACTTCAAAATCAATGTCAGGAGTTATGCAATGTCCAGGAATGATGTTCTCATCCGCTCAGGGTATAATAATCTTCTTATTAAAGCATTAATGCAAGAAGTCCAAGAACAAGGTTCAGTATCTTCCTTTTTTTAAGGGCATTCAAATCCGTACATTCCTAGAGATTACTTTGCATAAGTAGATAATGGCTACCGTGAGGCGGGGAAATTCGCTTGCCTTCCTTGTTCAAGTGAGAATCTCTAGAGTCAGCAAAGCAGCTCCAAGTTCTGGTTCTTGCTCTCAAACCTGTTATATGAATTTTATGTCTGATGCCTAATTAATCAACAGTCCCTTGAGTAAGGACTTGTGTTACATTTGCAAGTCTGGCTTTTACACTGAAACTACTTGATAAGTCATTAGCTCTGGGGATAATAAATAAGACATTTGATATTATCTTAATACCTCTTTTTTCTTATTTTTTTTTTCTTCTAAAAATAGCATTGTTTTCCATTTGACATTTTTGGCTGGAAATGAACCTGAAGATATTGACTACAGATCTAATCAATGGAGACCTTATTTTCATATTTTGTAAGAGTGGAGAATACCTTATTTCCAGGTAAGTAATTTAAAACAATAGAAACAGAGAACACAGCGGACAATGAGTTTACAGGATGGTACTTCAAAAAATGTGTTTGTTCCTCTTCTTTTAATTGTCAAAGTACAGTCTTATTCAAATACTCATATACTGATCATGGAAAAGCTCAGCACCAAAGCAGCTATGGACCCTTAATAATTAGTAAGATTTCTGAAGCCAAGTCTGAAAGCCATGAAAGATGCTAATGTAAGCAGATATCCTGAATAAAAGCTCACTGTTAATTAGATCCCAGATATACAAGGGAATATACTGAGAAAGATTTACCATCTAAATAAAAGCTCCAAGACTATTTATTTCCCAATTCTCTGATATTGTGCATGCAGTATTTTCTCTTTTTAAATTCTTTATATACAAAATAAACAGCTGAAATCTACACCGTGTAATAAAGCAAACCCCACACTGTAATATGAACCTTGTATTAAAAACCAGAAACACAGAGGTATTCAACTGAAAGTTACCTAGTTCCTTGGGAAATTATACTCAGGAACTAGAACACAAAGAGAAAAGTAACATCGAGAAGGCCATGTGTGGGAAAATATTTGATGAACATTTTGAACATTCCTATGGAAGGTTTCATGCTGAAGGCTTCAAAACCTTGACATACATTCAAACCAGCTAAGCACCAGTCAAGCAGATTCTCCAAAGTATGTAGCCAGGGGAACTGAAGCATGCACGCCACATTTTGGTGAGCATTTTTACTTAATCTTGAAAGGCATTCTGATGAGGATTACACAGTAAAAATTTGGAAATCTTACAAATTTTCCTTTCTAAATGCTTACAGATACTTTAATTGAAAAACAAGAACTTCCCTTTAAAATTCATGTTAGATTTTTTTCCACTCAAATTTAAAACAAAACAGAACAAAACAAACTTTGACTTTTTGTTTCAGTTTGATGGGAAAAAAATGGCCACTTCTAGAAAAAAAAGAGATCATTTTAGTCTAGCATTCCAGACAATGAGAAATTACTGAGTTCCCATTCAGAACATACATTTCAGCTGAGGTGGGTTCACCAGCTTACTATGGACACCCAGTACATCAGCCTATTTCACTATCACGTTCAGTCTTTCTCAATACAGGTACATTTCCTTATGGAGACAAGGAGATTTTCATACATTTCCACTGCCCTAGTTAAAAATTACCATGTTATCTTCCTTCTCCTTTCAGTATGTAATATTCAAAGCAAAAATACATTCAGGTTGTAAGACGTGTAATGTCAATGATCATGCAGTGTTGGTATGTAGTTATTTTAGTTCAAAACCATTACTAAATATTTCAGCTATGTATCTAATATGGACCAAAACTACACTATGAAGATAAAGTAAAAACAAAAATTAAACACAGTCAAATGTGGAATAGCCCAGTGATTTATCACATGAATGCATAAATGTATATATATACAGCAAGGATTGAGTATGTTCCTTGAAGTACTCTCCCTGCCAGTTTTTCAAACATACACCTTATATATTTCACTACAATGAAAACATACTGGATTTTAGTTTTGGTTATAATCAATACCTTATGACTTATTGTCATAATTTAAGTGTCTAACACACTTAATTATGCTGTAGTCTTTTTGGCTATATATCCCTACATTTACATGCATATGTAAAACTCTAGTTACCTAAATCACTTATAACCTATTCACTAATCTCCACTGATACTGTATTTTTGTACTTTCTACTATTCTCACTACAAATGACATTAAGAAAAAAAATATCTTAATGCATTGTTACATATCTTGCTCCTTCTGTCTTTTAATCATATTGCTTCTGTATCACATAGGTTTAGACAATCTAAACCACCAAAAAAAGTTTTAAGTCTGCAGGGCTGTGAAAGTTTTACATATTCCTGTGAACTCAATGGGTCATGAAAAATTTGGTGTCCTGCCTTCTTGACAAAGATTAACAGGAACAGAAGATGGCTTGGCATGAATACATTTTGTGACAAAAATTGCCATGAGAATACAAAATAACGCAATATTAATCCATTCTCATGAAAATGATGGTAATGAAAATGAGAAAGAGCATCAGCTAAATCCATTTTCATTACTCTGTTATGATTGCAATCTTGTAGCTCTCAGATAGTGTGCTGAGTGAAGAGATCTATATTTTAGACATATTTTAATGTCTTTGATGAGCATCTTTTTACCGTTATACACCATCTCATTCTATACATTGAATTCTTGGTTTAGAAAGTTTTTAGATCAGTTCCAGTTACCTAAACTTGTCAGCATACTTATTAGTGGCCCTTAAAAAAGGGTCAAGAAATGGTCAGAAAACAAAGCCATGGAGCTCTGAAGAAACTGGCACTGCACGACCTGATCAGTAAAAATGAGGAACCCCCATGTTTGCAATATAGTTATGTAAAAATGTAGAAGCATAGTGTAAAACTGTAAGTGCTCAGATAAAAACTGTTTTCTCTTTTAAAAGTGTTCTAAAAAATATTCTGCTGAAGTGAAATGTATTTTCTGCATTCCAAAGGCTTTCAGATACTCAAATTGTCAACATTTTTAGTGACACTAGAATATCTACATATTTAAAAGAGTTATGATATAAGTTAAAAGATTACTTTCTCACTGTCAAATTTATGATTTTATTTACATGGATTTTTTTTTCTGACTAAGCATAGAAAAATTTTCTCATTATTGTAATAGTTAACTTACTTTGTTGTGGATTAGGAAGAAACAAGGCAATATATGACATTGCTAAGAATAAAATTATTGATAAATTTTTGTGCGTTAACACAGAGAAATTTAAAATATATGCAGCTGAATATCCAGCAAGATCACTCAAAAGAAATCTCAAAAGAATCACATCCTTATTTTTACTTTACTATGTATTGACCATATTTTTTTCACCACCTCTGTTCCTACAGTGAAATTACTTTGGCTGTATGAATAGTTTTATTCAAATTTATGTCAGCATATATTTTAGAATATGATTACAATAATTATGTAATTATTCTTTGTAAAAGAACCGTTCTAGCAAAAGGTAATTATCAATTTGTATGTATGCCCCGCTCTTTAATATACTTATACCTAACATATTTTTAGCTCTGCACTTTCATGTTTGCATTTTTACACAGCTTAACAACTCCCTGTGCTTTGATTTCTTACAGAACCCGATGCCCTGGGAATAGGATTAACCATACTCCATAAATACAGCCCAGTATTTCAACATGAAAAACTGAGTAGCCTGACAGATGAACAGTTAATTTGAGTATTCCAGCAGGAACTTCCACTTCCCTATCTTTGCTTTTTGCATGGGCTTCCTTTGTGTCCATGATCTCTAAGAATTACTCTTCTGCCTACCATCACAATAAAGTTACTGCGGGACAAACTCTGTAAATGACCAAGCCAGGATTTTCAAATTCTTTCTCTGACATTTTTTTAAACAGAGAGGACAAAATTCCTCACTATCAAATTACCTCAGCAAATAAAGGTCTTGTTTGTGATTATGGTTAAATTACAATGTGTCATCCACGCACAGGGCAGAGACCTGTGATACTCTCACAGTTCCCACCATAACATCAAGAAATGTGGTGACCAAAAGCTCTTGAAAAAGTGATAGCAAGAACTTTCTGGCATGCTAGTGTATCACAAGCTTTCCTGGGACCAAGAGCCACAAAGGTGAGGCAGCTCTATTGTAACTTGGACACCTACAGCAGTCGGCCAGCAGCTTCCTCCTTATGGCTTGTTCACTGCAAACTGACCAACATAAAAATCAACTTAAAAAGCAGGACAGCACAGGTCAGTCAAAGACCCATGTGGAAGGTTCTTCATTATACATTAAGCTCATAAAAACATAAACAACACCTTAAGGCTTTAGAAGAAAATTTATTCCAGGAAAAATATATTTACTTGCGCAGTTGCAGTCTGGATCCGTAAGCTTTTCTAACACTTGTTTCCCTTCTTATAAAAAATACAGTATGCCAGTTCTATTCTTAAAAGGTAACAGCAGTATAATTCATTGCACTATGTATCCGTGTTTTTTCATGTGTCTGAATTTATTTTTTTTTCTTTGTGATAATTTCTGTGAGTTATAGACCAATGTATCACTTCAATTTTTTTATTAGTCTGAGTGCTGTTTGTCTTTTCCTGCAGTTGGAAGCAGCGGTACATTTGCATGAAAACAATATATGGAAAAACAGGAGAAACAAAAAACACAACCTGATTTAACATAATTTCTTGGCTATACAATTCTTCAGCGTTCTGATGATAAAGAGTTTAATGAGAATAAAACCTAACTAATTGATCTACTCATTTCTGAAATACATAATAAAGATAAAAAAATCTTAGAAATATTAACGTAGTGCAATTTTGAATTAATCTTACAGTCTTGCCTTGTCCCATATGCCTTATACTACAACACTACATCTGCCTTTGGTCTTGGAATTCTAATAACATTCAGAACTGACCCGTTATCTTCAAAGCATAGTCACCATTACTCTTCTTTTTTCCCTACTATAGTTTTGAAGTTTTAAAGAAAGCAGATATTGATTCAGAATGGTATTAAGCAACACTTCTGCTCAGTGCTTTATATCATCTGAGCAATTATCTATTTTTTAAAAGAAAGTTATTCCATCTGCATTTGAAAAGTAGTTTACACATTCAATTGCAGTGACTGTATCAGGTAAGACTAAAATTCTGCATAGATTGTGTAAAGCCCGTTTTAAACTTTTATTCAAAAGGACCCTTGAAATATTAGCTAAGTTGGCTTTTGTCTCTCTTTTCTTACCCATGGAGCCTTTGTGCCATGTCTAGCTATCTATCTGCTTAATGATGTCAGGATGCTGCCTCATAGGAGCTAGCTGATACAGTTCTCCTAATGAACAAAATGATCTCTCCAGGCAGTGACATCAGACACTGTCTTCAAGGCGATCCAGGCTCTTATGAAGAGTTAGTGTTATAAAATTACATATACAGTTTCTTAAAAGTCATATCTAGGGCAGCTTTTGAAGAGAGCTGTGCCAGTGTAGACAGCAGGGAATCACAGCCCTTGAATCTCAGCATAGTTAAAATACAACTACTTGAACCAAGCAAAAGATGAATGGTCTGGACCATCTGAAAATTGGTCCTGAACACCCAGATTCTCTGACTGAACTCCTTTGTGTAGGTTCAACGATTTTTCTAAGGACAGATGTTGTATTAAGTTGTAGTGCCCTTCACAAGTTTGCTGTGTCAACTACTTGACAAAGTACCATTCTTCTATATTCACTGGGCATTCTAACACTCAGCTGGTAGCCAGGAGACATCATGTCTCCTGGTTAAAGAACTTACCAGAAAACATACAGGCTTACAAGTGCTGTGATGATTGGAAGAGAAAATTAAAAATAGCTAAGTAATTAAATCTAAGGCATTTAGCAATAGATGGACCGAGTTCTGATACTTCCAAAAATAAAAAGAGCAAATAACACATTTATATATCTGTATATATATGTATATATCAGATTAAAAAAAAAAAAACTAGAAACTGAATTAACTTTAATTCAGGAGCACAAACTCTCTTAATACTAGTTAGGGAAACAGTATTCTGCATAGAATATGAAAGGCAAGGTATCATGTTTCACTGAAATGGAACCACAAAGTACACTAATTGCCTCTCATAGCAATGTTTCTTCCTTAGCAGATATTAAAAACTAATCTCTCTATCAATCAGGCATTTCTTTTGACAATTTGGGGAATTAATCTATGGATGTGTGCATGTGATTAATGCTCTCTGATGTAATGGGTTCTTTGTATTGCTTTCCTGTAGTCTGGTCATCCGTGTTTTCTTAGCTCACCTGTTTTTCTATTCAGAAGAGAGGTACTACTAGTTTTGTATCTGACTCCGAATCAGAAGTGATGGAAATTGGTCACAGGTGCAGAAAACAAAACAAAACAAAACAAAACAAAAAAAAAAAAAAAAAAAAGATTGCTCAAAGGGAAGCCAGAGTTAGGTTTCTGTTCATTTGGAATTCTGAAACAGTGTAAATATTTCTGGATGCCAAGGAAACTAAGGTGATAGTGATCTACACATATGCTTGACCATTTTGGTATATCTGTAAGTTTCTTGAATTGTCTGTGAGTTTATATACATATATACACACACACATATATTTCAGAATACTCCTGATGAGCCAGGTATAAACAATTTACACCCTGAGCTCGAGTACTACCATTCTTAGAGGACCAGAACCACACATATCCTCTTTGAACCAGTTTCCTAAAGAGATGTACACAACAACAAAAAGCAGATTTCATAAAAGCAAGGAGACATAAAATGAACACTACATCAGGCAGCATGATGTGAGGGTAGCACTAACACCTCTAAGTCACTGTGCTGAATGTGCATCTGATATAGGAATGTATTGCCGTTGACGTATTTTTTCAACTTTTGTGTCAGCATGAGATGCTGCCATAAAGATACCATACAAGTACCATATAAAAATGCCATTAAAGCATAGTGTAAAAAGGACTCTCTGTACAAAAGAAAAACCAATAAAAGATAAGCATGCAATTCAGTGTCCTGCCTTCATTACAGGACCTGTTTGTGTCTTTGTTTTTAATACGATATATTTTGTGTGCAATCCCTACATCCCACTGTGTCTGACTTAATGTGAGAGGCACTTTAGTATGGCATGATTGTTTTGTTACTTCAGGCAACCCTCCAGCTGTGGGCCAGCACTTGGTCAAACTGATTTGTTCTTGGCAGGAAGCTAAGAACACATAATACTTTCAATTGTACATTATGACTTTGGGGGGTTGTGGTGGGAAACAGCTAAAAGTGTTATCTCAACCCTTTCAACAGTGTGCAGTTTGGCCTGCTAATCAGTCACAATCTCTGCTCTTAGAAAGAGGTAGATTAATGGCAGTTTTCAGAAAATGCTGTTAGGTTTACAGCGGTTGGGTAATCTTATACTGCATAACTACTCTGGTCAATTACATACTGATTCTCATTCTTATGGAAACGAACATAATGAGAAAAGGAAATAGTACAACATGAATCTTGTCTTGTGATAAAGATAGTTGCAAGCATTTGACAGGGTACAAAATTAAACCCACCCTCTTAATAATCTTGAAATTGTCACCTTGTCTTCCTCTCAAATGGCAGAAGGGAGGTGACTGCTTGGACATTATCAGTCACAAAAACAGAATGCAGATCTGTGCCTCCTTCAACACCGTGAATCATCATGCAGACATTGTATTGTAAGTGATAAAGGCTGCTACTTATGCAAATTAATAAACCAGCAAGAAACCAAGTCTTTTAATTTAGCTAAACAAGTAGGAGATCAGGGATGAAAAGCAGAGCTTGGTCAAATTGACATGTTTGGCAAAATTCCTCTTTTTTCATGTTGAGATGAAAGTGTAATAGAATCAAAAGGATAGATGCTCAGTCCATCTTGCCAGTCTCATTTTTAAAAAAAAGCTTTGCTTTTTCCAACATGTTGCTGTTTTTCATCCTCTTCTCTCACTTGTTATTAAGGCTGCCACATGTACTATGTTATAAAGTAAGCCTGCAAATAATTTTTGTTTGTTTTAATTAGATGTTTTGGCAATTAGGGTAATAGAAAACAATATTTCCTTGAAATCAAAAGAAAGACTATATTAAATTATTCCGGTACTAACATCATGTAAATAATATGCCATACTCTTTTGTCAACCTAGAAGTTATCAGTTCTGCAATTTCATAGAAACATAGAATGGTTTGGTTTGGAAGGGACATTAAAGATCATTGAGTTCAAACCTCCCTACCACAGGCAGGGACACCTTCCACTAGGGCACATTGCTCAAAGCCTCATCCAGCCTGGCCTTGAACCCCTCCAGGGAGGAGGTATCAACAACTTCTCTGGGCAACCTGTTCCACTGCCTCACCACCCTCACAGTAAAAAAAAATCTTCCTAATATCTAATCTAAATCTATTCTCTTTTGGTTTAAAACCTTTACCCCTCATCCTCTCACTACACTCCCTGATAAAGAGTCCCTCCCCATCTCTCCTGTAGCCCCCTTTAGCTACTGGTAGGCTGCTATTAGGTCTCCCCAGAGCTTTCTCTTCTCCAGGCTAAACAACCCCAACTCTCTCAGCCTGTCCTTGCATGGGAGGTGCTCCAGCCCTCTGACCAGGATTGTCCTGGTCCATGTACAGGACCTTGCACTTGGCCTTATTAAACTTTATGAGGTTTTCATTGGCCCAACTCTCAAGGCTGTCAAGGTCTTGCTGGATGGCATCCCTTCCCTCCAGTGTGTAGACTGCACCACACAGCTTGGTGTTGTCAGCAAATTTGCTGAGGGCACAGTCAGTTCTGCTGTCCCTGACTCCAACAAAGATGTTAAACAATAATGGTCCCAGTACCGACCCCTGCAGAATGCCACTCATCACTGCTCTCCACTTGGTCATTGAGCCATTGACCACAACTCTTTGAGTGTGACCACCCAGCCAATTCCTTATCCACCAAGTGATCCTTCAATCAAATCCATGTCTCTCTAATGTAGAGACAAGGATGTCATGTGGGACACTGTCAAAGGCTTTGCACAAGTCCAGGTAGATAACGTCAATTGCTCTTCACTTATCCACCAATGCTGTAAGGAGGCCATCAAATTTGTCAGTCATGATTTGCCCTTAGTGAGGCCCTGCTGGCTGTCACAAATCACTTCCTTATTTCCCATGTACCTTAGCATAGATTCCAAGAGGATCTGCTCCATAATCTTGTCAGGCACAAAGGTAAGACTGACCAGCCTGTAGTTCCCTGGATCTTCCTTATTTCCTTTTTTAAAAATGGGGGTTATATTTCCCCTTTTCCAGTCCATGGGAACTTCACCAGAGCGCCACGACTTCTCAAATATGATTGATAGTGGCTTAGCAACTGTATCTGCCAGTTCACCCTGGACCCGTGGTTGCACCTCATCAGGTCCCATGGACTTGTGCACCTTCAGGTGCCTTAGATGTTCTTGAACTGATCTTCTGGTGGTTCTTCATTCTCCCAGTTCCTGCCTTTGCCTTCTGTGGCTTGGACAGTGTGGCTTGAGCAACTGCCAGTGAAGACTGAGGTAAAAACGTCAGCCTCAGCCTTCTCCATTCCCCAGGTAACCAGGTCTCCCATTTCCTTCTGGAGAGGGCCCATGTTTTCCCTAGTCTTCCTTTTATCACAGACAGACCTATAGAAGCTCTTCTTGCTGCCCTTGATGTCACTGGACAGATTTAATTCTGTCAGGGTTTTAGCTTTCCTAACCTGATCCCTGGCCGCTCAGTCTTTCTGTATTCCCCCCATGCTACTTGTCCTTGCTTCTACCCTCTGTAGGCTTCCTTTTTGTGTTAGAGTTTGCTGAGGAGTTCCTTGTTCATTCATGCAGGCCTCCTTGCCTTTTTGCCTGACTTCCTCATTGCTGGGATACATCGCTCCTGAGCCTGGAGGAGATGATCCTTGAACATTAGCCAGCTCTCTTGGGGCTCTCTTCCCTCCAAGGCTTTTATCCGATGTACACTACCAAGAAGAGGCCACAGTCTGCTCTCCTGAAGGCCAGGGTAGTGAGCTTTCTGTGCTCCTTCCTCACTGCCCTAAGGATCTTGAACTCCACCACTTCATGGTCACTGCCACCCAGGTTCCCCACTAACCCTTCCTTGTTGGGGAGAACAAGGTCCAGCATAGCACCTCTCTGTCACCTGGAGAAGGACGTTATCATCAACGCATTCCAGGAACCTCCTGGCTTGCTTATGCCCTGCTGTGTTGTCCCTTGAACAGATGTCAAAGTTCGCCATGAGGACCAGGGTTTGTGAGCGTGAGGCTGCTCCTGTCTGTCTACAGAGGGCCTCATCCACTCGGTCTTCCTGGTCTGGTGGTCTGTAGCAGACCCCCACTATAATGTCCCCTCTCCCTGCCCTCTTTTTAATCCTGACCCACAAGCTCTCAGTCAGCTCCTCCTCCATCCCCAGGTGGAGCTCCATGCACTCCAGCTGGTCATTGACATAAAGAGTGACGCCCCCTCCTCATCTCCCCTGCCTGTCCTTCCTAAAGAGCCTGTATCCCTGCATTACAACATTTCAGTCATAGGAGCCATCCCACCACGTCTCCATGATGCCAATAAGATCATAGCCCAGCAGGCGTGTGCACATCTCTAACTCCTCTTGTTTATTCCCCATCCTACATGTGTTTGCATAATGGCAGTTACGTTGGGCCCCTGATGAAGCTGACTTACTGGCTGGAATTCCTTTGTGCTGCTCTCCAGGGGCTCTCCTGCTGACCTGTGATCCTTCTCCAGGCTCTGGGCATCTGTTGCTGGCACTGGCATCAAACTGGCAGGAGTGGGATGGATTTAGGTTCCTCTCCCTCAGCAACTTTAGTTTAAAGCCCTCTTCACCAGCTTGGCAAACCTATGACTGAAGATGTACTTCCCTTTCTCTGACAGGTTTAGAGAAATTAACTGGCATATCAAGTATCCTTTATGTTGCAGCCATGGCCTTTTAGGCTGTGTAATATTCATCAATGAACATTACTGTTAACTGATTTAGTCATATCGCTGTACTGAGTACAGGATGGATTAACACCAACAGGCTGTATTTACAAAACTTGCCAGCAGTGGTTCACAACTGAGTTAGCCTGACATTGGCTTGAAATAAAGAAACTGAAATGCAGAACTGAAGAACAAGCCAAAATAAACGATTTTTCATATGATCACCCAAGTATTGGTTCAAAAAGTGAACCTGAAAATCCCTGTTTTCTTGTTTAGAAAAATGCATATCCCCCAGGACTAAAGAAACCTAGCCTAACTCTCCAGTACACCATAACCTCTGTATAAGCAGCATGGAGGCTCTTCATCTTTTCCATACAGCTAATGGTTTTTAGATACAGTTCATAATACTTTAAATAAGATAATCTGAAAATCAATATATCGAAGACTGTGAGATGTTGTTTTGCACTTGTGGTTACAGAAGGGGAGGTAAGACTTAAGAGCAAAAGAAGAAGAGAGAGTTTTATGGCATTTTGTTTACTGTAAGGCTGTTGAGCACACATAAAGCACAACAAGCACCTCAGTGTTTCAGGGTCCAATTCCAGAAGCACCAGTTGTCTCTTAGGATAAAAAGTAATATTATCATCTATTTTAAAAGCACCAGAACAGTTCAAGACTGTGACAAGGTCATAATGTCCCATTGCTTTTCCCCTGTATGTTATAAACTGCCATTTAATTTTCACTCCATAGATCCAGCCTGTACAGGTGAAAAATCCAATAATGAAATAAAATAAATTAATGCCTACGTGACAAGTGGGGAAAATATGGACACATTTTAACAGAAAGTGATCCATCCATGTAGATGTACAATGACAAGGACATACACTTTTTATTGTTGAGATGTTCTAAAGGTGTCTTCCTTATATGTACACGAATATAAATAACTACTGTGCTTTCATTTATTTGTGAAGGAACAAACATATACTGTAAAGCAGCAGGACAGAAAGGAAATTCTCATCAGTATCATTACATATGAGCTACTGTATGATTTTCAGAACGTCAGGAAGCTGTCCAATTCGGTTTTAACCTAAAGTGAACATAGGGTAGCACCGCTCACCACAGAATAACCTTCCCCAAGGATGCTGTATTGCCTAGAACACAACTGAGCAGCAAAGGACGAGATGCCAAAAGAAGGAATTTACAAAAATGTGGTAATGTGTCTACTCTTCCTGGTTTTCATTTCTCTCTTTTTTTTTAAGGTTTTCCCAAACATTTAGCCCTATGGCCAAAGCTGCATCAAATACAGGGGGAGAGTGTTGTACTAGATAAGGGCAAATATGTCACTTCTGCCGCCTGTAGCTGTTACCTAGTCACAAGGTCACGGCAATGTGTTGAACAGGCTCAAGAAGAGGTGGAGGGGAACAACTATGCTCCAGAATGTCTTCCTACAGCTACGCAAATGCAATTTCACTGAATTCTTTTCAGCTCCCTTTCCAACTTTCAGTATAAATGGTATTACATCACTGGTCCCACCAGAAGCATGCGTAGGGGCATTACATAATCATCCCTCTAATCTGTTTTCTTTGCGCTGCATAGCATGTTTACCCCATTTAAATTTTGCAGTATTGATGCAGAAAACAATTGCAGCTATTATCTTTGAAAGGAACACACTATCTGAGAATCATACAAAGTTAGAAAAGCTCGTAAAAGACTGGGGGATCAGAAGGGACCTACAGACACAGCAGAAGCTTGACAATATAAAGTATGCAAGATATTTTACAACTTTCATCAATTAATATCGTTTATAGAAAAAATGAATCTTTTTCTCTTTTGATTAATAAATAATTATTATGATTTATAATTGCTGTGATAATTGTACTGAGACAGAAAGTCAATGTTCAAGGTATATTTATAATTAATAATAGCTTCTTCATCATGTACCTTGGAAATCTTTATTAACCTTAAATATCTTTCACACTTTAGTACAAAATTTACATTAAATCCATTTTAGGATGAAGGTGACTTTTGCTACAACTCTTGTCCAAGGCAGGCTTAGCAATATACACATGGTCATCAGCACTTTGGGTGACAGATTATGATCTAATCTGGCATTCCATTTGCACAGGCAGTTGTTCAGTAGATTTGACATTGATCATTTGTCCCTTTGATTTGTTAACTTCACAAAAAGTTGGTTATTTACAAAATTACTAAGGCTTGCAACTTAGTATAGAAAATGCTGTTATTTTATATTTTACTTCATCATAAGTCATATCTTTTCCAGATAAATGGTCTTGATTGGAGAAACCAGTGACATTTTTCTCTATCAGCTCTCTGCAGTAAACAGGACTCAGGAATTTGGGGCTCAAATGTGGCTGATTTGACTGGCACAACAGAATGCATGCTAGACTGACAGAATGGGGCTACACAATGCATCAGCATAGACGTGAAATGATCATGTGGCGGCATCTATCACAGTCAGTTCCTGTCAGCATGTCTACTCTATAATAAATCTTATTTTCTAATAAATCTTCTCTCTGTCAAATGTTTATGAACAAAATAATAATCAGGGAAAAAAAATCAAGACAATGTATGACAACAGAAAGAAAATGAACTCTCCTAGATAATTCTGGGAGCACAAATTTTCTAGGTTTATGTTTGTCGAATATCATACCATCTAATTTTTAACATTCGTTACATAGCATATTCACATTGGGGGGGTCTTTCAAAAAAAAAGGTAGATATTAAAGCCTACACATTTTTTCGCTATTAATGTAAAAGTTCACTGATACTATTTGGGAATGTGTATGAAGATTGAGAACTGGAGGAAAACATGGATGAACCTGTGTGCAAATGTCCACATATTTTCTGACACGTAAGTGCATAAAAGAAGTAAAAAAATTATCCCAAATTTGGCATATATGTCCATGATTTGTTAAAATTTGCTCACAATTATATTTTAGCTGTATTATGTGTCTAGACTCTGAAGTAAAAAATTATGATATAGTTAACATTTTTATGAATACCATAAGACAAGGAAAATTAAGATGCAACTAAACTCCTTTTTTTTGTTTCTCTAGGCCAAACAGTTTACTAATGACTAAACAAATAAATTCTGCCTCCATTTAGCCTTAAATACTCAACTGTGTTCCAATGAGCAAAATTGTTTCTCCAGAAACACTTTTTTGAATGAGATTTGTTGCTTTGTGTTTACAGTAAAATGATCCAAGGTCCAGCTAGGCACTTATATAGCTCTGGTAATTATATTATCAAAATATCTCAAAATGGCATTATCAAAACATTGATTACTTTATTGAAACATTGCTGGTATAGTAGAAAACTACCAACTCCATTTTGAAGAAAGAAAAATCTATTTAAATGCAAGAGTTAAGAAACCTGTTGAAAATCTGTAAAAGCGCAGCCTGAGTTCTACAGCTGGTTCTGCTTGGACTGGTGGGTCCTGAGTGCTGTCCTGCACTGTGAGGACACACAGGGATCTTTACTAGGTTGAGGCACTTAGCACTGTATGCCATTTGTAACAGCTTTATGTGTGGTCAAGATGTGTGAGGGTTTTTTCTACTCTAACGATCTCTCCTGTTAACTATCTCCATATCATTGCCAGAGAAAGATCTGTGCCAAAGGTCTAACAAGTGTGGATTTTTTCCATTCCCTGTTCATCCTCAGATCAGTTCAATGCTGATGCCAGCATAACACTGTGTAGTCAAGGGTCTGCTGATTTCCTCCTCCCTTACTTGCTGGAAAATGTGCTAACTAGATATTGGAAATGCTCTAGTGGGTTTATTTAAGTCCTCCTCACAGATGTATAAAAACCAAATGACATTTTTGCTGTGCAATGTTATGAACCTAAAATATAACCAAGTATAAAGGAGGTGTATGTCTTCCAATGTTTAAAACATTTCAAACATGTCATGTTAAAATGATATTCTATCTTTATAACATATTTTCAGTAAATATTTACACGCCTTTCACATGATTACCCTCTCTCTCTCATATCACACCATTCCTTAGCAAAGGCCAGCTACTGCTGACGTTACTTGGAAAAGGCCCTTGTACAATGATTATCATTGTCTTCATTACTTCAGAAAGGAGATTTAACCCTTAATTAGATGAACATTGTATTTTAATGAAATTGCTTAAAGACTTTTTACTAATCACCAGAATAATTTATCAAATTACTTAAAAATGAAACATGAAATTCTAGTTATAATTTAAATAACTTTTAAGTCATATATAGATTAGTATGACACATAACAGTATGACTTTAGTGCAAAAAAATATATATGTCTAGAAGTCATAATTGGAGATGCCTCACAAAAAGGCAAAAATACTGATTCTGTGAAAGGTCTTTATACTTGCTACAGTATATCTTCCTGTCAGTGATGTCCTGTCTCATTAAAAAATAACAAAACATATTCTCATAAATATATAAATAAATTATTATGTCAAAGTTTTTCTTTTCTCTTCCAAACTTCAGAATTATAAAGGCATAATTTCTTGGTTTAATTTAAATAATAAAGCCACAGTTCACAACTGTTTTGTTCAACCAATATCATAGCTGTTATGATTATTATAGCCAAGCTTTGTATACCAAGAAATGACAGTAATTCAGGCTGATTTATGAAGGTATTTTAAAAAATATATCAACTACATCTTGTATAAATATTGCTTCTAAAAAATTCACACTGTATCTAAGTAAAATTCCTTAAAAAACTTGTGGATGTTATCAATTGCAACAACAGAACAAATCATAAAAATTATAATAAGAACTCCACTGACACGGGAAATCTTGGTGCTAGCTGCGTGGGCTTTCTGCTGGCTTTAGGAAAAATTGTCAGTCTTAGAAATGAAGAAAGCTAATTTTTTGAGTGAACAGAGAGAAGTTTTTATTTAGAACATGTAAGTAAGTAAAAACATTCCCTCTCTAAATCACATTCGGAAGCATTTTGCAATTTTTCTGGATGAAAATAATATGTGAGTACTGGTCACAGTTTTTAATTATTGTAATATATTTTGAGTCAAATACAGTTGTCTGTTCTGCGGAAAAGAACTTCTAAACCAGGTACACTCTATGTAACCCCCATATTGCTCGCTATTGTTGGCCTGAAGAGGGACAACAGTGTGAGAATAACAACATCAAAACTAACTTTAAACACCTGGAAAACATGTTCCTTCTGTAAAATTTATAATCATATGAAAGTAAAGTTTTTAAAGATTTGCTATCTTAAATAAGCACCAAAACCCCTGTAACTTCTTATGTTTTACAAAGTAAACTCATAAGCGCCTGTGAAGGACTACATATAGCCCAGACTTTATCTTTCTAATCTGGTGTTGAATACAGCAGGCCACCATCTGGCGTGCATGTACATCAACAACCAACATACAGCCCTATAATTTAATAACCACAAACTTTAACTGCTACTTACCACTTCTTTCCAGATACAGAAGGTCTCTCATTAAATCTGTCCAAAAAAATTGTAGAAAAACAGCATAAGATTAACTGTTTTTGTTCTGGATTTCAGATGCAGACAGTGAAGCAGGGAGATCTCTTCTGTTGCTACGGAAACCTGACGCTGAGGATTTAATGACAGCATCAGAAGGTATTGTGCTGGAGATTGTCTGCTTGAGGGACTAGAGAGCAATCCTGCTGGTAAGAAATAGGAATGAATTCCAAATGTTTTCAATTTGCTTTACCAGAAGAATCCTTTCATTGCCTCAAATGTATTAATTTGATAATAAATACAAAGAATTTATATTAATGTTAGAAAAATATATACCAGTGAAACATAATCTGTCTGGAAGCTCTCTAGGCAGGTCACTAATCTTCCTAAAACCTTTACTCAGTATATAAAGTTTATTTATAAAATTAATACTGTATTTCAAATTTTTAATGTGAAGAAGATATATTATCCTTCTTCAAAACATTTCTCTTTAAACTCACAGCTTGTAAAAATGAAGACTTTCTAAGTTCTTGTGTATCAGTTCATTAATTATTACTAGAAAGGGATCCAAAGAAGAAAATTTCCAAAAATTTCAGATTCATAGAGACCTGAACTATTCAAATTCAGGAATTTATTTCATAGTCATTCATTTTGATTTGTATTTTTTTTCTGATATGAAGTTTAAAATACTATTATAATTAAAAAATTGTATTTCTAAACTCAGCTTGCATGAACTGCAAAGTATCACCTATCAGAATGTAGGCTGATACATGTCTTTAGCAGCTCACAATTTTCTTTAATAAAGTGGTTTTTGTACTTTACAAATCATTCAGTTTCATTTGCCTCTGCTGATTAGCTGATCATAACCAAATGAATAAATATGACAAAATTTTCTGAAAACAAGAAGCATGATTCAAATACTGAATATGTCTCATTTTTTGTTAGTACATCCAAGCTCCAGGATATTAGTTAATTGGGAAGTTTATATAAATACACAGAAATCATATTTCATATTTGATTGAGGGTCTCCAAGGTATTTTACAAACATATTATGTGTCCCAACCCACTACACAATTCTGAGAAGCCTATTGACTGTATTCACAAAAGCAACTCCTTTCCTTCAAGTATAAGGCCACCGCAACTTTAGTCTCCAGACAGTGCAGGAAGGTCTGCCATTGCAAAGGTCTGCACCAAACATCACACAGGAGCAATTGATCTATCTGCCTTTGAAGGATAAAGATTGATTGAGTCTTACGGGGATTTAAGTCTGTATCTCCAGGATACTCAGGTGTTTTAAACCTGAAGATAACACCATCAATAGACCTCACCATTAGCATCAACGAGAATTTCTGATTATGTCAATGGTAGGTCCAAGCAATACCTCTACCTACTCTCCCTAAAAACCCTAAAAGGTAAAGAAAAACAAAACAAAACAAACAAGCACTAGGGGAAGCTTGCTTACGGAAATCTCATTAATTTCCCTATAATACTTGCTCTTTGAGTCTTAAATAATGCTGTAAAATAATTTATTGTTGATCCATTCTCAAACTAAAACTTCATGAAAAAATGGTTCAGGTTGAACCATTTTTTTTTTTCCTAATGATTTTTGACAAAGTGTTAGAAGGTTCAGGATAAAGAGTATGCTTGTCTTCAACAACAACAGCAACAGTAACAAAATGATATTAATTTGGAGTCAATATAGGTAATCCTGGGTTAAGTACTCTGATCCCTTTTGAATTAAACATTTTAAAATATCTTCAAAAAAATTAGATTTGCTTTCAAAGGCCAGGCTGGATGAGGCCCTGGGCAGCCTGCTGTAGTGGTTGGCAACCCTGCCCACAGCAGGGGGGGTGAAACTAGATGATCTTTACGGTCCTTTTCAACCCAGGCCATTCTATGATCCTATGATTCTACGATTCAAATGAAGAAGGTTTTGAATAGAAAAGAACTTCTTTTTGAACAGTCAAAATAAAATGTGTTAACATTTAATAAATGAATTATGTTTTAACTTTTTGAAATATTCCTCTGCATTTCAGCCCAAGCCACTCACCAATTTAAGTCCGAATTCCTTGGTCTTTCTTTTAAAAGACTAAATCTTAGGGCAGCCCGCAAACAACTAGGCTACTTGATCACTACAGCTGGAGCAGGACAAGTAGCCACACCCACTGTTCTGACCATACAAGTTGAGCTTGCTTCTACCATCCAGAGGATCAAGGTGGGAATGAAGTAGGGTGATTTTCCTGGCTGGCCATCTTGATCAGACAGGTGCATCAGTCATCTTGGTATCACCATGCTGGTGACTCTTCAAAGCTTGATAACATTGGCAGCTACTCACTTTTTCCTAGCAGTGTGTAGGATGAAGCTCATCAGGCAGTGGAGATGACATGTATGTTTGAAATGTTGACTATATGCTTTTATAATCCTCCTTTTCTAAAATTTAGTTTAGCAGACAGTTAAAAACTGTTCAATGATTGTTAGATGAAATTAAGATCCTTGTATTCAGCAGATTTAGCAGGAGTGAATGCCATAATGCTTTTCTGAATGCAGGCCACCAGATTACACTCTAACTTCCACTCTGAAGATGCCATACTATATATAACTGTAGTGGGACAGTGATATCATATATAACATATACATATGTAATATAAAATATGTGGCAAAGGGTGTGATGATAAGCCACACTAAAAAATTTTGTTTCTTATTGTTGCTGGGTATCATGGCCCTGTATCATGGCTGGAGTATAAATTCTCCTGCTTTGAAAAAGCTACTGTTGTTTATTTCAGATGAAACACTATTGTGAGACAGAGTAATAATCTCAGACTATTGCTGAATTAATACTGAAAAGGATAGTATTGGCTTGGTTAAAATAGGCAAGCACTTATGCTGTATGACATAATTATTCTCTCTTAAAAATATTGTATAATACTATGTGACCATACACTACCCAAATACAAAATTAAGGAAAATATATGTGGAATATCAAAATCATCTCTTGGAAAACCAGAGTTGCAGCAAATTATCCTTACAGGTAGCTCAGTTTACCAAGATAACATTCCAAGCTGTCTGGTGATCCTATCAACAGTGTCTTCTTAGGAAATTTCTTCACTCTTCAAATTCTGAAGTGTATCACCTGTATCACCTCATGAATTATCATCATTCAAAAATTTATGGTCAACCCAATCGTTTTTGCATTTAGGTATTCTAAGGCATTCACAGATATGACAGCATGATTATACCAGATATAAATTAAAGTATGAAATGAATGAAGGTATAATCAAATTCTCAGGATAAGCAAGATAATTCAGATAGTTCAAGCTTTGGATATGTAGCAGCAGATGAACAGTAGCTAGTGAATAAGACAAACGTTCTGCTCTAGAAATTTGACTTGATTTTAGTTTATTTGTTTCAGTTCCCTGAGCACAGACAAACACATGAAGTGCGGTATAGCAGACAGTTATAATTAACAGTTCTCTAGTACTGAAACCCACAGACAGTGCTATGTCTAGTGTTCATGGAATTTATTCTGTTATACAAACTGTGGACACTAACATAGATACTGAAATAGATGTGTGTACGTGTATACATACTACCTGTATTTGTATATTGATGAATGTATGCCTATTTATAGATAGCATTACAAATAAACCTTTATCAGTCTACAGGTGTAATTCCTGTGTCTAATTAATGAATTTCAAATTATTTTGGTTGAGTTTTGCACCTTGTGTGTAAAGTGGGGAGATATGTAAGAACTACATATTCTGACACGCATACCCATTTTTCTGAAGGTCTGTCCGTCTACCTCCTTATTGTTAAAAAAGTGATATATGGATGTATTTGATTTTTCCCAACTTTCAGCCATGTATATTCCTACTTTGGACATCTCCTGCATTGGACATGCTAGTTTAAATATGATGTATGAAGTGTGCATTTTCTTTCTTATACGCACGCGTGTGCAAACTGTCTGAGTCGTTCTAGTGCCAATGAGTCCTACAGGTTTTTTATATGTCAAAGGAAACTACTTCTTTCACAAAGATCAGTGAGTGCGTGATGCGTTTCAAGTCTACCACTGATGACGACACAGAGCTCTAAGTGATGGACAACTATAATTCCCATTGGTATGCCACATATTTCAACAGGAAGGAAACATCCAGTCCAACATCATTTAAAAACCACTGGTTAATATACTATAATTGTATCTTGTCCTGTATAACCCACACTTCTGAAGAAATCAGTCTGCAGTAGCTACTCTGCTAATTCAAATAATAACAAAAGAAAGATCATTCTTTTGGTTCTGGGCTCAGTTTTAATAGCACATCTGTGTGCTGAGGCATATCAAGGTGGATATCATATCAAGAAAAACTCATTCTCCCTGCCCATCAATAGTGCAGTCCATGCTGTCAGTACTGTGGTTTGTAACAGATTAATTCCTTCTCCCATACTCCCTTCTCCCCTTAAACTTCCTTATTTCTCAAAGAAACTCACACCTAGACTACATAGGAGATAACCTATAAGTAATTCTCTTCTCACTTTAACTGTGTGCATCATTTCTTTCTGTTTCATGGGGAGAGCTGGTCCCTTTCAGACAAGGACCATATATTTTCTTATTCCACTGTTAAATGCATAAATTTGAAGCTACATAAAAATGTTAAATAATGAACAATAGAAAGTAATTCAGAAGTCGCTCTTACCAGAACTTACATCTGGCAAGATTTCAAGGAAATATTATTGGAAACAAAGTGGGAACAGCCATCAGTGAACTACCTATAGATTTATGCTTGGTAGTAGCTTAGAGCAGACAGCTCTTTATCTGTATAGATATTAATTCACCTCATTTCTGTCCTTCCATATATACACATATATACAAAGTCTAATAAATAAAATAAGCATTTCAGGGCACTTTGGTTCGTGTTGGTCATATTGTCATACATATAATTCAGACATTGTATAATACACATACAACATAGGAATACAGCATTATATATATGGCATAGTGATTAGCATCTTTGTACTCTATTTGCTATGAATCTGAAGATCTCATTACTAGATACTAGTTTAGTAATTTTTACAGTAAATAAAATTGTATTTTTTATGTAAAGACTTAAAAAATGGCTGGAAAAATGAACACTGAACAGGGTGTTTCATCACTGGACTACAGTTGTTGTTTTCTTTTTTTTACAGAAACACATATTTCTATCATTTAAATTATCCCTTTATTTTCAATTTCCTGACCTATTTTTTCTCCTAGTCTTCATTTAAGTATCTCAACTCTAACAGCTATGATATGAAGGAAACTACCTAAATGCATGTCTTAACCGTATCACACTATCCAAACAGTTTAAGCTGATGTGCAAATCAGTGGCAAATATTGGTTTATGCAGAAGCAGGTCCAGTTTTTCTGGTCTATATTCCCTGAATGAGTGGCAAATATTGTTTTTTGCAGAAGCAGGTCCAGATTTTCTGATTTACATTCCCAGCATGTCCTGCAGGAACCTGATCAGTTCCCTCAACTGCACCCTGGCCTCAAATCCATGGGGCAATGTCAAGGCAGAATGAAGTACAAAACAAGATATCATGAGAGAAGATTGCGATCCTGGCTAAAGCAGGGAGCAGGAGAATGGGAAAGAGAGGAGTACACTGTGACAGGGATGTGGAAGGAAATGGGGAATGTATTGCTGAGTTCCAGATATAGAGTGGAAAACCAATGGAAACATAGGACCTTTTTGTTGTGATCTCAGTTTGTAGGACTAGGGTAAGTATAGGCATGAAAGAAAAGAGGATTCTTATTCATTCTTATCCCGACATGTAGCATGGCACAAAGCTGAGCTTACTGTTGCTACTGCTTACACCTCTACTTGGCTACACCAGCAAACGCTAGAGAAACTGAGTCTGAAATCTCATCACAAAGGTGGTGAGGTTTATAGACTTTCAGTAAAGCAAGTGTTCTGTCTACATTTACCTCCTTACATCATAGCTATATTTACCTTTTCCAGTATACAGTCTGGTTTCTGGTTTCATAGGACTAGATATTTGAATATTATAGATGTGGCCATGTCATGTCTGGATGTGTGACCACAGGACCAGAGAACAGGATCTGCCATTGCTTGGTTTACTAGTACAGGAGAAACCTTATGTGTCACTTATTCAAAAGAAAGTTGATGATCTCCCTGAAGCCACCTTGTAGCTTTCTGGAAAGTGGAGTACTATAGCTGTTAATTAATAATCTTTTTCAGATTGTTATAAAAATTTGTATGTAGTTTTAAAAATGATTTTTAAGTAAAATATGTGAACCAACATGAATACATTTATTAATTTTGTCTTATTTCTACTGAATAAGAAGCAGTTAAGTCCTTAATATTAAGGTTTCAAGAATGTCATGTCAAGGTATTAAGAGATACTAATGTGATTTTCAAAAGTCCTTGCATGATGTTGAAAAAATTAATGAACACGATTTGTATTCCTATAGCTAATTTAAGCTGTCAGATTTATTTTTTCAGTTTCAGATGCTTTTTTGCAAATAGGTTCTACTACTACTACAACTTTGTGATTTTTTGTGTGTGTGTGCTTCAATATAAAAAAAAAAAATCTATTGTTATAAAGAAAAGGACTATGTATAATCCTTTCCCTTATTTCACCTACAAGAGCTCTGGATAGTTTATCTTCCTCTGTGGAATTCCAGCACACATTTTCCAAATAAAATAATATAAAATAATAATTAAAAAAGTACCTAGTCTTAGGTTCCTGATATGTTATGTGCTAGCGTTGAACTGCAGGATAGTGAATCTCAGGCATTCTCATTGTCCAGAATAGCAGATCTTTTGAACCACACTACAATTTCTTCCAAGAAAACAAGGCTGCATAGAGGGATGATGCATATCTGGCTTTTATCCTGATGTAGATTCATAATGTTTTTAAGGTGTAGCACAGAGCATAAAAGGCACACCTAAAAGCATGCATACCACCAATTTAACCCTGAAGATTTATATTTTTGTTCTCTAGGTCTCTACCATTTCCTCTGTTTAGAAGGTTAAAACCACCTAGGTCAGAAACACCAGTCAGCAGATTGTGCCTTTAGTACACCTAAGATCCAGTATGTTTTACAAAACAAAAGTTTCCCTACTTATCC
Source organism: Pterocles gutturalis (assembly GCF_000699245.1). Classification (NCBI taxonomy): domain Eukaryota; kingdom Metazoa; phylum Chordata; class Aves; order Pterocliformes; family Pteroclidae; genus Pterocles; species Pterocles gutturalis. The sequence goes on from NW_010097670.1 coordinate 23,718, forward strand.
TACCTACAAGATCCAGTCTGACGAGTATGCTTAGAATATGTGTTAATCTCATACAAAACACAACAAGCAGGCAATTACACCTCCTCACATTCAGTAGCCAAGAATTCAGTTGCACAATGTGGTACGATTGTCTGCAAGTTGATTTCAGCTCCTTCAGCTCCCAGAATTTTCACTGAAATTTATACTACTCTCAGACAAAAACTCTTGCTGACATCTTCTACTTAGTATGAAATAATGACATTATCATTATCATTTGTTCTGTTGCTTAGTGATCATTTAACTACTTTATATTATAGTGTAACACCAACAGAAAAAAACACCAACAGAAAAATTCTGTTCCCTTTTGTACTTTCCATCATAGTCAACTAGCACCTTAGCATGTGCTGTACCTGGACTGTTTACCTATAAAGGGCGGAGGTTCGGTTCAAATATTTACTTTAACAAGGTATTTGAGAGGTTTGAGAATGGTATCCTCAAATCTCTCTTAATTCAGGACAATGTTCTCCTCATGTAGCAATTTTATGCTCCTCTTTCTTTTTGAGAAAGAACAAGTGTTTATCTGTTCTAGGTGATGGATAAACACAGCTTATGACTGAAGATGACTTCTCTGTACTCTGTACAACTCTGTACAGTTTGGAAGTCTTCTCTAGAGTTGGGTAGTCTTATCCAGTGTGGTTTTGCATCTTATCCAATGCCAGGGGGCAAGTGTTCCACAACAGAATACATACAGGTTTCAGGCTGTTCAGCTGAAATTGGCTGAACTTACAATTTACATTCCTGCATCAACATCTTTCATCTAAGCTCAGTTTCACTCCGGATGAATTCAGATGATTACCCCTTCAGCCACAGTAATTTCAAAACAGTAAAAAACACTGGAAGAGCAAATGCTATTTTGCAAGAGACTTCTTTACTGCCTTGCCCTTTCTTTAGTTCTACAATAAAATACAGCTATATAATGTAACTTCCTCTGGTTAGAGTTATAGTTTGTGTGTCAAGCTTTCATATTAAGAAAAACAAGTTTTTCCTTATTAGGTTTGTTTTTTTCTTTTTTTTCGCTAGTTAATTTATGACTTTACAGCTAGTTAGTTTATGACTTCACATAGAACAAAAGAAAAAATGCAAATGCTATATTTGCTGCGTGAAAGAAAGATGTAAAAATAAAATACATTGTGTAATGCGACCACTACCATTGTTCAAGTACTATATTAGCAGTACGATTTCAAGCAATATATGTTTGAATAACAACTTGAAAATGTGAGGGTAACAACATAAGAGAACACTTTATATAGCACTTAAAAAGAGTGACCCTCAGATTTAGGAGATTATTCTTTCTTTTCAAACCAAACTTCTGGATCCTCTTCCAACTGTGAGAGGACTTGAATGACTGCCATTAATGATTCAACTTTGAACAGTTCCCTATTGTTTTGGAAGGAAAGATATATCTCTACCTCATTTTGTCTTTTTCATTTTTATCACTTGGAACCATTACACTGTCCACTGGTCTTGGGCTACATGCCAAGAATTATTAAATATGATAAAATGTCAGAAAATTCTGGCATATTTAAGGCTCTGTGCTGGTTTTGGCTGGGGTAGAGTTAAATGTCTTCATAGAAGGTATTGTGAGGCTATGCTTTGGATTTGTGTTGAAAACACTGTTGATAACACAGGGATGTTTTCATTATTCCTGAGCAGTGCTTACACAGAGCCAAGGCCTTTTCTGCTTCTCAGCCCACCCCACCAGCAAGCAGGCTGGGGGTGCACAGGAAGCTGGGAGGGGACACAGCTGGGACAGCTGACCCCGACTGACCAAAGGGATATCCCGTACCACATGTCATGCTCAGCATATAAAGCTGGAGGAAGAAGAAGGAAAGAGGGGACATTCAGATTGATGGTGTTTGTCTTCCCAAGTAACTGTTATCCATGATGGAACCCTGCTTTCCTGGAGATGGCTGAACAT
>NW_010097670.1:25719-33311 GCF_000699245.1 Pterocles gutturalis
TTGCTTTGCTTGTGTGTCTGGCTTTTGATTTACTTATTTGACTTTTACTTGTTAAACAGAGAGCATTTCACCATAAGGATATTTACTTTATAAAGAGATATTAGATCACTGTAGAACACAATATCAGACTTTAGGGCCTTTTTTATAAAGTTATCTTCAAATCTGCTAGTAGAATACTAAAAAATAAGGTAATAAAAACTTTTATTTTTGCTTTCTCTTGTAAACTGTTGTACAAATTATATTAAAATTTTCCTGACATCTTACTTCTGTCTAAACTTTAATTTCTACTATAAAAAAGCACATGAAAAAACCATGGTCTGTAATTTTGAAAGTTTAGATTTGTAAGATATTATCTCATGTGTGGTGGGTTAAACTTGGCTGGACGCCAGGTGCCCACCAGGCCACTCTATCACTCCCCTCTTCAGCAGAATAAGGGGAAGAAAATAAGATGAAAAACTCATGGGCTAAGATAAAAACAGTTTAATTAAAGCAAAAGCCAAGGGCACGCACAGATGCAAAGGGAAAAACAAAGATTTTTATTCTCTACTTCCCATCAGTAAGTGATGTCTGGCCACTTCCTGGGAAGTAGGGCTTCAATACGTATAGCAGTTGCTCCTGGTGACAAACGTCATAAAAACAAATGCCCCCCTCCTCCTCCCTTCCCTTAGCTTTTATTGCAGAGCTGACGTCGTATGGTATGGAATATCCCCTTGGTCATTTTGGGACAGCTGTCCTGGCTCTGTCCCCTCCCAAGATCCTGCCCACCCCTGGGGCCCTGAGCCTACTGGGGGTACGTTGGGGAGACAGCCTTGATGCTGTTTGAGCACTGCTCAGCAGTAGCCAAAGCACGGGTGTTACCAACACCTTTCTAGCCACCAATGCAACACACAGCCCTGTAAGGGCTGCTATGGGGAAATTGACTCCATCTCAGCCAGACCCAATGCACTCATGTTACAGTTTTAATTCTCCTCTGATTAGTCTTGTTTTTAAATGCAGTAAGTGTGATATGAGGTTTATGTCTCTTTTAACTTGACTTCAATCCCTCTTCCAATACTTCATAATTCTTCTGCTATCTTATCATATCCGGTAAATGAAGAGTCTCTTTATATGTCCACATTGGTCCCATTAACATTAATAGTAAATGAATCTATGCAACAAGCAGAGAATTTAAGCTAAGTCTTTTATTTCCCTCTCTAGAATAGATTTCTGTGAATTCAGAGCATACAAAATCTAGTTGATGACCCATTCATCTGAAATTTAAGTGAACTCACACTAGCATGCATTTGAGACACCTATATAACTAAGTGTTGGGGGACTAAAATTATTTTTCAAGGTCTCTGCTATCCAGTGGAAGTTACTTTTCTTCTTCTGCCTGCTTGTTCTCACATATGCATATACAGCTCCTGAAAAAGCTAAACCTGATTTCAGTTAGATTTAGTAATTCTAGCAGGAAAAACATCCAAATTATTATATTTGTTGTGGTTATTAATACTTGGTACTGAATATGAATATATAAATAAGAAGGCTTGGAAAGTTGGCATTGTTTTAGTGACAGATGAAGCAAAAACAGGAAAATCTAAATATGCAAGCTTGGTCATGCCATGATTCTTGTGCACAGTTTCTGGAGCTAATTCCTCATCATCCTCCTATCTGGTTTTGATCACTGTGAAGGGACTGAATATAAATGCCGAGTTTGTTACAATTGCTATATCTCTCATTTTTTTTTTTTTTAGAAGCATCAGCTGAGTAGATAGAGTTTGATGGCAGAAAATGCCCTTCACATTTTCCTTGTGGGTATATCTAGAATAATAAGCAACAACTCACTGGCAACCTCCACAGGGATACTCCTCTATAAATACTGTTTGACCTCAAGACCTAAAAACTTCAGGAAGTCATTCCATGCATTTTACCACAGAGACAATTTTGACTTGGAAAAAGAACTGGGCCTTTTGAAAATGATCCCTCAGAAAGGTCTACTTCATAGAAGAAGACAAAACTTTAATTTCAGGAGCAACAGAAATGAAAACTGAGAATGAAATATTTTTGTCTGCGATTCCTAAACATCTCAGTTTGGTAGTATTTCTGTCATACCTTAGGAGAATTCTAAATTTAATGCCTCATCCTCCATGGATGAGGTTCTCCAGCATTGCTGTTACCCCATTACAAACTGTATTTAAGAGGGGGAAGTTTCATTTTTCAGAAAAAAGCTGCTTTGTTTTAGTAGAGAAATGTATTGCAGCTTTCCTCCACACATTTCCTTCCTTCCCACTATAAGAAACCTGTTTGAACCCTATTTGTATATACATTTTGTTGGTGGAAGTATTTTGAGAGCTGTTATTTAACATGATCTGATTCTTTGCCCATTTAAGTCAAAGGAAATAATCCTTAAGTGGAACTAAGAAAGGTGCAATATGTTCAGCTGAAAAATAATTACGTTAAGTATGAATTTATCATTAGCTGTCATACTCTTATTTTTTCTCTCATTTCAAGCAGCATTATTATCTGAAAGGAAACAATATGCAAACTACTTGGAGGGTTCAACAATCTATATTAAAGGTAATATGTCCAGTAGCAAACATAGATCAAGATGGAGCTGGTAAGCTGAGTATTTGCTTAACAAGATGGCTTCTCCATCCCTCATTCCCTTTTACCATATATGTATTTAGTCTAGTTTGAGACAAAATATCCCCAAAACTTATAGCTAACAATTTAGCTCTGGTTATACAACCTTCCAGAACTCAGCCCATAATTGATCCTGTTGCACTTTTGCTGTGAGGGGAAGGAATACATTAAAACCATCTTTGAAGGCATCAGTCAAAGTAAAAACATCCCTAAGCCAGAAGCCCCTTCTGAGCTCCATGTACATTCCTGCCTTTACCTTAAAGGATATGATGAGAGTAGGCACAAAGGGGTTTTAGCATAAGCACACAGAGCTTTGCACACAAGCTCTTACCCTTCATCTCAGGACCTGACCACGTCTCTTCAGTTCAACAACCTGTTCCGCATTCAGGTAGGAAAATTGAAATTAGTCAGCTTGCAAATGACCTGAAAAAATGTTCTAATAATAAAAAGGTAAATATACTCCATAGGAATCTCACCTGCCACAATTAAATGTTTAAAATCACTTTAACCTTCAACAGATTTACTTTTCCAGGCATAGTTTAAAATCATAACCCTGCAATGCGGAATGTATAGCAGATGTGATTAATACATGCCTTGGGGGTGCTGCAGGCATTTGTTCACACACCCACAGTCTGTTATCAGTCAATGCAATTCCATTGTTATCAGGTTTTGTTGCTTATTTGACCATGTTCTTCATCCTCCCCTTTCTATAAATACTTGTATATATATACCTAACCAGAAAAAGTACAATGCCACCGACTAAATTTTCAGATACGTGCCCTTTTAGAAAAGATTTCTCTCTCTTGATAATTAGTAATTTTATTGCTCAGTCTATATGCAAATATAGAATTCTTATCTGATTAGTCTTTCTGTTTCCAGCAATACTTGCATAATTAGTCATGACTGTGATCACCAGAGCACGCCACTTACTTTAATAGTCAAGATGAGAAGCCACCCACAGGCTATTTTGCCTCTTTTTATGCATCCCAGTATAGTTAGGAAGTAGAAAAAGAGAAAGAAACTGAGATTGGAGCTATCTTTTACTGTATAAAGTATAGACTAGATTGTATGGTTATTTACAGAAGACATAAATTAGATGTCTTTAGATATACACAGGAAAAGTTTAAAAAAATACGATATATACGTATCAGGGGAAGACTCCTACAGATTTGAAAAGAGCTTGTATTCATTTTTTTGCTCATACCTACTATGGTCCTGTGTTACCAGAATATTCAGTTAATTTGACTATAATTTTGCAGTGCTTTATAATTCAGCTTCCCCTCTCCTTCCTTGCTTCTTTACTGCTGTCATTCTCACTTTGAATATGGTAGCTTCAGAAAGATAGGAGTTTTTGTGAGGGAAGGTTGGGAGGACGAAGATTTTTCTGTAATGTATTGAAAACCCCAAGGAACATCGCTTTATTTGTTTTGGTGTATAGAAAACCCAGAGGATGAGGATGCTGGTCCAGCCACTGTGTTCCTTAGAGTGCTGTGAATTATAAAGCCAAAATCAGCCAAATGAGAGCTTCTTTGGAGACGGCAAAAACAGATTCTGATCTGAACTTCATCAACCAATATAGAAATACAGAAGTCTGGACTATTTTATAACTGCCTGTAATTCATTTTACCACATTAATTGAGATGGAGATAAATTTGTACTTTATTTTTCCAACAAGCAGCAACTGGGTACTCTGTAGTTTCTCACAGGCTGCCTCTGAATGCAATTCACCCTGCCAGATGGCCTGCACAGGGATGACACATCACTTAAGTCTCAATCAGGTCCTCACTGCAGAATTTAAATGGGATTAAGTGATACATAAAACCTTGCTGGCACTGTCTGAAAAGAGGTGATTTACAGCCTCTGAAATTAAAGGCTAACATCTAATGAACCAGCAATTTAAGTACTCTGTCATCTTTTTTCAAAATTTTAATGATACTGGAAAATAATGTTTTCTTTGGAATTTTTATTGAAAAATATTTCGGCACATTCAGGAACTCTAATTCTCAAAGTCTGGCAAATGACCAGAAGTATCACATCCTTACTGTTTCTCATCTCTGTTTTCTCAGAAGCATGCATTTGCTCTGCAGTTGTAGGCTGCAACACATTAGCTTCCTTTTTTTTTTTTTTTAACTCACTAACAGCAAAATTGAAGCCATCAGGTTTTGCTCAACCCAGATTAAAGACAATAATGATAGCTGAAATGTTTATTTCATGTTCTAGTAGGGACATACATCTCCAACCATCAAGGCAGCTGATAGTCTTATAGTACTTCTAGATTGATTGCAGTACTTAGACATTTAATGGTTGCAACAAAAGGCAAAGATGGATTTGCAGAAAGGGTTTTTTGCATGTTACATTTATCACATAGCAAAAGAGTTCCACAAAGGCACCTATGAAAAAATAGCATTTTATTTCTATTCACTGGAAGCTGAACAATTCATTGATTTTTAAATTACCCTCCATTCTTACAAGATGCTTTACGGCAGTATTTTATTGACTGTCTTTTTCCTCATATAAATAACTTGCCCCTCTGTTAAAGTCTACTGAAACAGTGAGGTTTATCCGTAAGCTCAGAAGAGCAAAATTGTTAACATGTTCTTGTGTGGTAGAATTGTATTCTGGAGGAACTAAACTACTATTAGAACATATATATTTATTTAAATTTATCTGACAAGACCTATATCTCTGCTTCCTTTGAGCCTCTGATGTTCTGCTAGTTTTATTGCTGGTTCATTTTTTGGTGCAAAAATCTGACCACAGCCAGGTGAGGGAGGCACGTGGAAAAGGCTTTGTGCCGTCCCTGCTCAGAGGGGATCCTCAGCACAGCCCTGAAGATCTGCACGTAGGACACCACAATGTAAACAAAACATCTGAAGACTAAAAAGACAGTAACCACAAGAAGCCCAGCCACCCTGAGGCAGGAGCGTGAGCAGGAGAGCCTGAGGATCTGGGGGATTTCACAGAAGAACTGGTCCAGGGCATTGCCCTTGCAGAGGAGCAGTGAAAATGTATTGGCCATGTCGAGGAGAGCATAGAGAAACCCACTAACCCAGGCAGCTGCTGCCATGTGGACGCAAGCTCTGCTGCCCAAGAGGGTCCCGTAGTGCAGGGGTTGGCAGATGGCAACGTACCGGTCATAGGCCATGACAGTGAGGAGAGACAATCTGATGCAATGAAGAAGACAAACAGAAAGAGCTGTGCAGCACATCCAAAAAAAGAGATGTCCCTGGTGTCCCTGAGGGAACTGGCCATGGATTTGGGGACAGTGGTGGAGATGGAGCCCAGGTCAAGGAGGAAGAGGCTGAGGAGGCTCTCAACTCTCTTGGAGTACATGGGGGTGGGGTTGAGAGGTTGAGGAGGAAGAAGTACATGGGGGTGTGGAGGCGGTGGTCGCAGGCTACGGCAGTGATGATGAGGCCATTGCCCAGGAGGGCAGCCAGGTAGATGCCCAGGAAGGGCCAGAAGTACAAGAGCTGCAGCTTCTGCATGTCTGCGAACGCCAGGAGGAGGAATACAGTGACTGAACTGCCATTGGACATTTCTTCCCTTTGGGCATGGAGACCTGTTCAGGACGAAGAAGAGAGTAGAGAACTCTTCTATGAGCAAAATCAAAGCCATTAATCATAGACCCTCCTCTGTTACACAAAACCAAATTTTCATTTTCCGGGAGACCTTCCTCAGCTCCGTTGCTGCAGCTCTGCTTGGTGCTGGCTGAATGCACCATGAGGAGCAGGGGTTGTGCCCACTGGCTGCCAGGGAGTCAGCCCTGCTCTGTAGTAGTGGAGTCACGGGAATGGTGGGGACAGGGGCCAGTGCTGGTGTGCGATTTTGTCAGATGAAACTGCTCCTAAAGCAGAAGGGTCTGTCAGCATCTGCACTGCCAGTGCTGAGGAACAGGGATGGCAGATGGCAGTTTGAGAGGTTTGGGGTTTATATGGCTCTGTCGTTCTCTCCTGGGGAGTGTTCCTGGATGTCAGAAACCCTCAGCATTTCTGCTGCACTGGCCCTGGGTCCAGCTGTGGGTGCTGAGCGGCAGGAAGGAGGCGGTAGGTAGTGAAGATGAGAAGGATTGCAGCAGCGAGGGCACCAGCTCCTTCATCCTCATCTGGCCCACCAGCTCCTGCACTGCCATTTTTGGGTGTGTCGTGGTGCCACATCCCATGGCAGGGCAGGAGAGGTTCTCAACTGTGCCCATGTCATCTGGGGAATGGCCTCTGCCCTGCGTGCAGAGCCTGGGCAGGGAGCGGGCAGCATGCCGGTAGGGAGGGTTGCGGGCATTTCCACATCGTGTGTCCCCTGGTCACCTTTTAGTCCTCTGAAGGGAAGGGCAAAGGCCCTGGCAGGACAGAGGGAGCCAGGGCTTGGGCAGTGCCTCTGTCCTGCCCCTTGCAGCTTTGTCTTCCCCTGTGTCCTTCCCCATGGGGCAGTGCTGTGCAGGCACCCACCTCTGCCCAGGGGCTGGGGGGCAGCGGGGCCTGACGCTGTTTCTCCTCTCTTCCTGCAGCTCCCGAGCACCGAAGGAGCTGTGGGTGGGCACACTGCTGGGGTAAGCCAGGGGGATGCTCCAGGCACAGACGAATGGGAGAACACAGCTCCCCAGCTGGGGAGAGGTGCCCCAAGGCTGTGGGCAGCTCTGGGGCAGAGGTGACTGATAGAAGAGGCAGCTTGGGGCTCACCCAGCTGTCTCTCTGTCCCCTCCTGGTGCACAGGGCACCAGAAGGAGCCCAGAGAGCCTGAGTGACCCGTCTCCAATCAATCAAGGTGGTGGTGGGACCGGCACAGGGATGGATGGGAGCTCTGCCCTGGCCTCAGTGACTCGGGCCGTGGGACCCCGAGGTGACACGTACTCCCAGAGTCTGCCTGCCTGCAGGTCTTGCCCCAGATGCCCAGGGGGTCAGCACACCCTTCCTTCCTTCCCTGTGTCATGGGCCAGCTTTGACACCTCACCTGGGCCACGCTGTTGGTCTCCT
>NW_010097670.1:33344-34260 GCF_000699245.1 Pterocles gutturalis
GACCCTTAGCACCTCCTTCTTCATTTGCCTCTTGTCCCTCCCAACCACAGCCTCCACCAGGACTCTGAAGAGGCTGATGGAGAGCTCTCTCATCTGGATGCGCTCCTGGGAGGGAGAAGGAGAGGGGGACTTGAGAAAGAGCCTCTCCTTGCCCATGGTGAGCAGGGTCATTACTGTGGCTGGTGTAAGGGAGATGCTCCACGGTCAGATTCTGCAGCAGGGAGAAGCCGTGCTGGGCTGCAAAGCCCAGAAGCTGTCCCACGAGAGCCCAGGGAAGCAGAGCCTGCTCCCAGTGCTGCCCACAGGGCTGGGCTGAAGGGCAGCTGTCACTGCAGGGTGCCCATCTGCAGGGCTCAGGCTCCCACAGCAGCCTTACATGCTCAAAGAGGGGCAGGAGCTCCTCTGCCAGCTCCACAGCCACACGGCTGGCCACCTTCCTCTCCGGGTGACCCAATACATTCCTGTAGATTGCCAGGATCTTCATCTTGGTATCTCTGCTGCATTCTTTGAGCACTTCCATGATGTGTGGCAGGAGGACCTGCATTTTTCTTGCCTGTATGAGAGAGTTTCCTTTTTGTGAAACGGTCAAAGACCTCCCTGGCACCAGCTTCCTGCCTGGCTTCCTGCCAGGTGGTGGCACAGGACTCTGTACGGCAGCCCCCGGATAGGCGCTGGCCACGGGCACACCCATGGGTGGGTGACCCTCTGCACCTGGAAAGGTCCCCAGGCAGCCACCAGGCCCCAGCGTGGCAGGCAGGGCGTTTGGAGCAGTTACCTCACCGCCTGCCAGCTGAGGGCAAGCCACCGCCTTACCCACTGCCCCAGCCCCCGCTGCCCCCCTTGATGGTGCCCTGCTCACCAGGTCAGGTCTCTTCGACAGTGTGACAAGATGTCCGAGGAACAGGGAGGTGGCCAA
>NW_010097671.1:0-20642 GCF_000699245.1 Pterocles gutturalis
GAGAGCGGCTGCGAGCTTTGCCAAGTCCGGCGGGCTTAGCCTGCCTGGTCGACCCTGCACCCGTAGTTGATGTGGCTGTTCGTTGGAGCTTGAAGTTTTCTCAGTGTGTTCGGTGGAGTTCATGTAAAATTAAAACCGAGCAACAATATATAAAAAGTAACATTTTGGAGTGTTATAGTAGCTTCAGTGAATTACTCCATCGTGGTTTGCTAAAGAGACCAACAAATAAAGGATCTTAGCCTGCCTGGTCGACCCTGCACCCGTAGTTGATGTGGCTGTTCGTTGGAGCTTGAAGTTTTCTCAGTGTGTTCGGTGGAGTTCATGTAAAATTAAAACCGAGCAACAATATATAAAAAGTAACATTTTGGAGTGTTATAGTAGCTTCAGTGAATTACTCCATCGTGGTTTGCTAAAGAGACCAACAAATAAAGGATCTTTTGAAGACTTTAGATGGTTTTAATGTTTTAATTCAATGGGTGTGCTTCAAGAACAAAGAACTTGTGGTGTCATTTGCAGCAATTATTTTAGTAATAGATATGTGACCATTTTTATATTTCTAGACCGTGTCAAAATCGTATCAGTCACTACACTAGAAAATAGTCTGTTGCAGAATCTATTTCTCACTGGCATGGGATGGATTAAAAGATTTACCGAATCCTGTCCAGTGCTAATTTCTGCAGTTCTGTTCACTACCTTATGTGTAATCCTTTGACGTAGAAAAGAAAAATGAAAACGTTTTGTGCCGTGAATTCTGTGCAGTTCAGAAAAACAATCAGCTTTTTCAAGTCCATACTTTAAAAAGCTTCTTTACTTGGATTTTGTGAGTTTGTGTGTGTGTGTAGGGGTGGGTGTCTTCTTCTTTTTTTTTTTTTTTTTTTTTTTTCCCCCAAGCGATCTTAACAGTAGGAGTACCTCTTCTGTAAAGCCTGGGGTTGTTTTATTTTATTATTTTTTAAATCTGCAGGTTGCAATAAAAATAATAGACAAAACAAGGCTAGACCCAAGCAATCTGGAGAAGATTTATAGAGAAGTTCAGATAATGAAGCTTTTGAATCATCCCCACATTATCAAGCTATATCAGGTAAGAGGTCATCTTTGAAGCGCAGCATGCAGATGAGATATGCTTGTGCTCTTCTCTTGCACGTGATTTTGCATCAAATATTTGCAGTGAGAATGTATATTGAAATACTTTTTGAAAAGCACTTAAACTTTTTTTTTAAAGTTATTCATCATTCTTTGAACAAGATTCCGGTACATTAGACAGCTTTTTGACAAAATGCACTGTAAAATTTTCAATTAAGCTGAAGTTTGTTTCAGATCCAGGGAACCAAGTATCTGAATGTCTATGATTAACTTAGCTTTCTTGACTCCTCTGCTTTTCCAGTTTAGAGGACTGGAACTTCTTACGTGCTTTTGATAAGACGAAGGCTTAAACTTATGTAGGATAGCAGAGAAGCAAGCGCAAAATTTGAGTTTGCCATAAGTAGAAAGGATTTAAAATCAACAACAATTAAACCAAATCAAACTAAGCAGAAAATCTAAGTAGAAGTCTAATCTAAAAATCAGAATTCTAATCTAAGTAGAAGATAAAAAGCCAGTAAATGTTGGTGTGTTAGAATGTCAAAAAATGACCCGTTTCATTATTCTGTTCCAGTTTGTCTAGTTTTGAATTTTAAATCTCGCCCCTTGTAGAGTTTCACAACATAGATTTGTTCAGTTTCTGCAGTGATGGGTATTTTTTACAGTAAGAACAAATTAAAGTGTTGTGCATAAAACAGGATCACAGCTGTCTAGTGAGCAAGGACTGGTTTGCAAATTCTAAATATTCACTCTAGTTAGCATTTGGTGTAAGTTCCTCTTAATCATCTTAAATAGTGCCACGTGGATTTAAGAAGAAGATGAGGTATGACAGTCTGTCTGGACCTGTCTAGAAGGGCAAGTGGGGAGAGAGGAATAGATGGATGAAGCAGCAGTCTGAAAGTCTGTGTGCAGTAGTAAACAGTATTATCAGCTGCGATCTTACCGTTGTGTTTGTTAGCTTTAAAAAATAGAAAAAAAAAACCCCTTTAATTAATGTGTAAGGCTGAAGAGCCAGTAAGGCAGGTGCTTAGGCAAGGCATTACTTTTAAAGACCTTGACACACGTGAAGTGCTTGATATTTACAGTACTAACCATCATAACAAAAATTATTCTGTGTTAACATCTGACGTCATTGTTGCCCATAGGGCGGTATAGGATATGCAGAAACATTCTAACAGTCCAGTTGATTTCATTTCAGTGGAATGATGTGGGTGAAAATACTATTTCAAAGCTTTTAGAAAAGCAGGTTAAATTCCATCTAGTTGAACCACTTCAGTTGATGGAGCAAATGACGTTGGTAGTGGACCATAATTTCTTTTCAGTGAAGTTTTCTTTTCTTTGTTGTTGTAACTGATGCTTTACCTGTTTGGTGGAGACTGAGAAGCAGGGATGGAATTAGATGACATACCAATGTAGGGTGTGTGTTCTTGTATTATTTCATCATTGGTTTAGTTTCAGCACAGCGTCTTAATTTCATCCAGCTGGCGACCTTCCCAGAACACTTTCCTTCAGTTTTTTAAACTGGGAACTTCTCTTCCTTTGCTCTCTGTTTGTTTATTTTCATTTTGTGTCTGTGTGTACTTGTAGTGAGGGTAGGACAAGAGTCTTCAAAAAAGGTTACGTGTTACGAGCCTGGAAATTACTGCCTTTGAAGTAGTATTGATGCTTTTTTGATTCTTAACCTGTTGTGAGCCTTCTGCTACCAAAACAAAATTTCTGCTCCTTGAGAGTCCAGTTAAAGGGAGATGTTGTATTTTAAAATCTGAAATGCAACATTTGAAAGATGTGCCATAGTAACTGAAGATGAATTTGGAAGTGCTCAGTATTTCTCATTCCTTGTTTGGTTTTTAGTTTTTCTTTTTTTTCCTCCAAAGGAAAAAATTAACAAGTATCAAAGGAGGTTGATACTAAATTGATAGGTGAATGGCGGGCAATATATTGACAGTTCTTGATGTGCATCAGGCACTGCCATTACACAAACAGCAACCTATTGTCACTTACGTGGAAGGCTTGCCATGTCCCTGGCCAACAACAACTGCGAGCAGGGTATTTGATACCACTTCTTGATTTATCCAAGTTGCAAATATCTCTCCTAATTTGAGTACCTGCTGGCCTTGAAACAAAGGTGACTTTATGTAAACTTAAAGCGTCTTTGCATGTTCAAAATATATCAAATGAATTGTAAAACTATATATGTACATTTTAACAAAAAAAAAGGAATTCAGGATAGCGTATGAAATTATTGAAATGCTCATCAGTTATCTTATGGAGATTAGGTGGCATGGTAATGATGAGAAGAACAATGGTATGGGAAGTTATTGTGTATTGTAGGCACATAAGCATTGATTTGTTATCTTTTTCATTACCAGCTTGTTTGGAAAGAGCATTGTGGTGCAAAATTAGATGCCTCTTCTGCCAGCTGCTGCAGCAAATAAATAATTGAACTGATATGTTTGAGAATACACTTAGAAAAATAGGTGAAACTACAGAGGTCTGCATTTTTTTAAGCATGTCCTCTCTTGTGTCTTCACAGGTTATGGAGACAAAGGATATGCTTTACATTGTTACTGAGTTTGCAAAGAATGGAGAAATGTTTGGTAAGTCCTCACTGCCGGAGCTAACAGTTCTTTAGATTTAGAAACCATGGCTTTGTTGTTGTCATTCCTGAGAAATATATGTCTTCTGATTAAAAATCCAGGGTTGACGTTGTCAGCTGTCAAACACCGAGTGCAGCACCTGCAGCTTTATGAAAAATTTCCTCCAGATGTTTCTAAATCTTCTGCCTCTTTTATTTTGTCTTGCAGATCATCTGACCTCCAATGGGCACTTAACTGAAAGTGAAGCACGGAAGAAGTTCTGGCAGATTCTTTCAGCAGTGGAATATTGTCACAGCCACCACATAGTGCACAGGGATCTCAAAACAGAGAACCTTCTGCTAGATGCTAACATGAATATCAAATTAGCAGGTAATAAGAAATACACGGTTACTCTATAAACAACATTAGGCATGTAGTCAAATTCAGTCTCCCTAGGATCATCCCGTAAATGTGTTTATGGTAACTGAAAAGAAAAAAAAAGTTACTGATATTTCTCTGAACGTATCCTCTGGACAAAAGAGAATAGCTTAAAGGAATAGGCAGAGAGCAAAGCAATACATGTGTTCCCTGCTCTCCATTTTCCACTACTCCTGAAATGTTAGTATGTGGTTGAGTGATGCCTTACCCCAGACTTCTACCTTCATTCCAGACTTTGGCTTTGGAAACTTCTACAAGTCAGGAGAGCCCCTTTCCACTTGGTGTGGAAGCCCACCCTATGCAGCTCCAGAAGTTTTTGAAGGCAAAGAATATGAAGGACCTCACCTTGACATATGGGTGAGGCTTGATATTCCTTAGAAATTGCATTTCACACTTCATGAGGGTCTGTGGGCTTTCAAAATCGTTTCTTCTACTGGAGTTACTCACGTGCTGTGCTGTTTTCTGTTGACAGAGCCTTGGGGTGGTGCTGTATGTCCTTGTCTGTGGTTCTCTGCCTTTTGATGGACCCAATTTACCAACTCTGAGGCAAAGAGTGCTGGAGGGGCGATTCCGCATCCCTTACTTCATGTCCGAAGGTGCTTTTTTCAGATCCTGAATGTTAGAAAAGGGGCTACAGATAAAGGAATGGCTGTCCTGTTCCTTCTTAGGGAAATGACAGATGGGACTGGTTTTGCAGCTGACAATCACTTTGTCTTCACATATCCAGGAACTTCTTTAGAGCAGTGCTCATAATAAGTTCAGGGGCTGGCTGCACATGTTTCGTTTTGTGGGTTCTGCTTTATGGTGCGTCTAAAAGGCTGTTCCTTTTATTGGAGTATCTCTGTGGATTGCAAAAATGTTTGACACCCTAGCTGGAGAAATAATCAGTCACAAAAGAGAGAAAGCAGGATTTTAATGAGACCAGCCCACAATGCTGAGATGGGTGTAGTTCTCCTAAGATATTTTAACTATGCAGAAGGGGTATATTTTAGCGTGGCTATGCTGTCAAGGAGGGCAGAAATAATGAGGTTTAGCAGTGTTTCTGGAATACTTGTACTTGAACAGTCTGGTGAGAAAAAGGAACTGAAGAGTGTTATCGCCTCTCTCTGATTTGGATTCAAAAACAAGTGAATGTGTCTCTTCAAGTGGAGAGTATCTTTTGAAGTCTGACCTTTATCAGTTATAGCCACGAATGGCTTTAATTCCTTGGTTATAAACAAATAAGCAGTATACATGGAGCAGAAAGCTGTATGTGATGTACTAAGGGGTTCTGTACTAAGTTCTGAGCTATTTTAAGTGGATGAAACATCGTTAAACCTGTATCCACTCAAAACTAGCCCTCTTACAAGGTGCAAGGTCACCTGAAACCTGCTAGTATCCAGTACAGCTTCATTTCCTGTAGTGATGTGTTGCTTTTATGAAATGTGTGTAAAGCTCTCTTGTGCTGGTTTGAATATCAGACCAGGCATCAGCTGTTCAGAACCCTTTAATTCCCATTTTCACAGACATCATACACTGTTGCTGGGAAGGTTTCTTAGCAGTGACCTGGGGCTGGGCTGTTATTTTTACCCCTTGCTCATGAGTTTATCTTTGCCATTCAGACTGTGAAACACTAATTCGACGGATGTTGGTTGTGGACCCAACCAAGCGAATAACCATTTCCCAAATAAAGCAGCACAAGTGGATGCAAGCTGACCCATCTCTTCAACAGCAGCAGTCTTTGTCGTTCTCCATGCAAAACTACAACTCCAACCTGGGTGACTACAATGAACAGGTCCTTGGGATCATGCAAACACTTGGCATTGACAGGCAGAGAACTGTTGAGGTGAGAAGTGCTTGCCTCTTAATACATCTTCAGTGACTACCAGAATGCCAGCACTGCAGTCATATATATGTATGTCATTCGGTGACTAGCCTTGGTCCACTGTTACAGTGTAGTAACCTTCGTTGCCCTTCTGGATTTTTACTTATTTTTTAACTGTGCTATTATGAGGCCTCAGTGATGAGTTTTGTCTGCTTGTATCATGAGTTACCTGTAACTCAAAAGTCCTTTCAATGTCTTCTAGTCTCTGCAAAACAGCAGCTACAACCATTTTGCTGCAATTTATTACCTGCTCTTGGAGCGCCTCAAGGAATACCGAAGCAGCCAGCTAACGAGTCGTCCAGCAACCGGCCGTCAGCAAAGGCCAAGGAGCTCTGAGATCAGCAATGTCGAGGTAAGGAAGGACATTACTTACCTGGGAAACTATGTCTGGTGGCTCTCTTTTTTGCACCCCTTGTTATGGGAAAAAAACAAGATGGTAACTCTCAGGCTTCTGAAAACCAATTCTGATATCAGTGCCCTCTGATAGAACACAGCCTACTGTTATTATGATTGAATGCTAATGGCCTGTTTTCTAAGAAGTGACTGTGGGTCCCCGTCCAAAGAATAGGCTGCCTCAGGTGTAGGTCAATAATGAGCCAGGAGGTTAGTCTTCTCATGGAAATTTGTATTCTTAGGCATGGCTCGGTTACACTTCTTTGTTATGTACCCTGTAGGATCCTCAGAAATACTCCATGAGTCAGTTTGTGTGTTTTTCTGACATTCTTTTTCTTTTCCTAACCCCCACTCCCTTTAAAGTGTGCTCTGGGTGCCTTTTCAAATTGTACTTCCAGTTAAATTGCTTAACTTAGGAGAAGGAGTTTTGTGTTTGTGTTGGCATTGAAAGACTAGCTTTGATAATTTTCATAGAAAGAACGTGGAGAAGCCTTGCACGGAAGGTGGCTCTGAAATTCCTTGAGTCTCCAGTATCTGAAAATTCATGTAGAACTGCAGTGTATGTGATGGCTTCTGTGCATTGCTCTCTGTCTCCCCAGATGCCTCAGGACAGTCTCACTAGTGAAACCCTGCGATCATCTCTGCTTTACCAGCAACCTCAGAGCCTGATTCAGCCATCATTGCAGGCAGAAATGGACTGTGACATGAGCAATCCATTACAGGTTGGTGTTTTCAGCTGAACTGTGTGTTACTTTTTTTTTCCCCATTGTTCTGCCAATGCAAAAAAACAGGGGCTGTGATTCTCTTGTTCTTTCCCTCCAATCTTTTGTTTGGCATTTGGGCATGGTGTTGTCATAGCCTCTCAAACAGTGCGCCTACTGAAGACATGCTGTTACAGGACTGTGAAGAGTATTAAAAGGTAGTGCAGAAATAAGTGAAACATCCTTCAGTCTGTGATTTGACATGTTTTGCAGCCTGTGTTCTTCCCTGTGGATCCCAGCTTCAACGGGCTCTTCCGGAACCGATCCATCTCCCCCAACAGCCTGCTGGAGACCACCATTAGTGAAGAAGTAAGGCAAGAGAAGGAGTTGGAAGATGAAATTAAGGCGTATGACCACCCCATCCGCATCCCTAGCAACACTAGCAGGAGGCACACACTGGCCGAAGTGACCACTCATTTCTATCAGCGTGCCCCTCCATGTAAGTAAGTCTAGGAGAGATGAAGGGTGTCCGTAGTTAAGAGGAAAAGGACAGGAGGAGTGCCATAGCAGACAAATGCCTGGGGAGTATGTGCTGGTTTTACCTTGACTGGGATAGGAAAGCCCAGAAAAGAGGTCTGTACTCTGCCCTCCCCAGTTCTGTCTTCCCATAAAGAAGTGTGGGCCTTGAAGAAGAGACATTGCACTGTTTTATTTCATCTAGATTACTTTAGAGGGGAGCATTATTACAAGCAGGATATAACTCTTCTCTGATTGCTTCCGCTGTTGTACTGGGGGAGGTGGGGGTGCCCGAATTTAAAGAAGAGGTCGTCACTCACTGTATTGGATACACATCCAGACCCTGTGAACTAAACAAGCAAGCAAAACTTCACAAAACAGTAATCCTGTGTCAGAGCTGTTGTGCTAAAGAAACACTAGGCCTGACCCAGCACAGCCTGGTGGTTCTGGAGTTGCTGGCAGGGCCCTGACAGCTGGATGGGAGCCCAAACTTAGGTTATTTGCTGATGACCCCTTTCTGGAGTCAAGCCCTGCGAGACCACGAGTTGAAGGACACCTCTGCAGCTTGCAGCTGCTTATTAGTGCCAGTGTGGGTGGGCAGCAGGCTGTGATATCTTGTTTGTTCCTTCCCATACTCATCTTGGGAATGCTCTTTCTCTCCTTTCTTCCCCTGCTTAGGTATAGTCATTTCCTCTTCTGCAAGCCCCACAGAGGGAACTAGTTCAGACAGCTGCCTTACTTCATCCTCAAATGACAGCTCAGTGGCCCTGAGCAGCTGTTTGGCAGGTCAAGTAATGATGGGGAGCCCAGCCACGGCTAGGATGACATCGCCCTTCCTAGCTTCCCAGTCTGATGCTCCAGTGTTACAAGCCCAGGGCTGCATGGGAGGTGCTTCTCTTCTGCCTGTCAGCTTCCAGGAAGGAAGGCGAGCATCTGATACCTCATTAACTCAAGGTAATGTCTTCCTTGCTTTATTGCTGGGGGATTGCACTCTTCCAACTGCCACTAGAAAAGGGTAGCATGCAGGGATACTTGCTTGGCCGTGGTAGTGTCGCACTGAGGCCAGCCACCTGGATATTCTGCCTCTTGTATTCACGGTCCCTGAGGGAGGGTTGGATGCCTTGAGGAAGGTGCCTAGATGAGAGGTTCTCAGATAGTGATTCAGCCTGCCCATGAAGATATTTCTGCTGCTGTCAGTGGGATGGCAGACTCTGCCTTCCTCCTAAAATACAAAGTGCACAACATCAAGTTTTTATCAGGTTTCTCCTTCGCCGTGCATATGTCCATTCACACAAGGGTGCAGCTGTCCCAAACCCTGTTCCATTACATATATTTTGCTCTGACCATCAAGCAGAGGGATGAACATGAACTGTAGAGTCATGATTTCTTCTAGTGCAGCTCTCACACAAATGAAGGCAGCTGCCCAGAAAGGCTGATCTGTAAAGTAGGCTCCTAGGCAAATGCTAAGGAGGATTACAGTGCATTTCTTTTCCTCATGTTCCACAGGCTTGAAGGCTTTTAGGCAGCAGCTGCGGAAGAATGCTCGAGCCAAAGGGTTTCTCGGCTTGAATAAAATCAAAGGCTTTGCTCGGCAGGTGTGTCAGTCCTCCTCATCTCGGGCAGCAAGGAGTGCCATGAGCCCTTTCCAACACGTGCAGCCGAACACTTGCATGTACAGCAGCAGCGGGAGCAGCAGAGAGGGAAGAAGCCTCCTGGAGGAGGTGCTACAGCAGCAGAGGTGAGAAGCTGGCTGGGAGGAGTTTTGCTGTTTTTGTTGGGTTTACTTTGGTTAGGGGCAAGTGAGGAGGAGTAAACAGAGCAAAAGAGGTTGGGAGTTTGGTCACTGGGGATTCCTATCCTTCATCTCTTTGCTGTGTGGCAGCAGATAAACTGCTTGGCTTCCTTTGTGGCTTCCTGCACTGGCATACGTAACACAGGACGTGCAGTTCCACTTAAAAATCTCAATGTCCAAATATTTGGAGGTTGCTGAATTGAGAAGCAATTTGGTACTGTGGGGGAAAACATTACTTCTCCTCATTGCAAGCTGTGTTTTTCTTTGTTAGTTTTGGGAATGATTTCTTTCCTCTTCTGCCTCCTCCTGTAATTTTCCCATGGCAAGGAAGTGGGACCTTGTAATTTGGAAAAGTTACAGCCCACAAAGGAGGCACAGTTTCAGTGACCTCAAATGTCATGTGTGGTGACACCTCTTCATTCCCATAGAAATAAGATGGAAAATTGAGTTTCCGGTTTATCTACACACGTTGTCTCTAGAACATCTATTATTAGCCGGCCAAACGGTGGCTAGATAACTTTCTGGTGATAGTCACCCTCTCCGACATGAGGAAAAGCCAAGTGAAAACATGTTGGCCTGGCATAGTCAGCTTGCTTTAATTGTACTGACTGGGTAAGGAGAGGTTTGATAGAGAGAAGGAAACAAAGGGCTAATTATGGTCAGGGGTGGGAGCAAGAAAGGGGGAATGCAAGTTAACCTCTTCCACCCTTGGATTTTGTTCAGAATGCTCCAGCTCCAGCATCACCAGCTACTCCAGACAGCTTGTCCCCAGACTTCTCAGACATCTGCAACAAACAGTGGCCCCTCCTCTGATAGCGTAGGTAACTGCAAAGCATCCAATTCTCTTCTGTTGTCAGAGCTACGAAGAGAGAACTCATTTGAGCTGGCCTTTGCTGGCAACAGCCAACTGCTCCAACCTCATTTCTTTGGTGTCAGCGTGTCACCGGTGTCCTCGGCAGCTCACCTTCTAGACACGCACCTGTACATCAGCAGCAACGTCTCCCCAGCTGGCACCACCTTATCTCAGCAACAGAGTTTCTCTTTGCAGTCTCCAAGCTATGATGCTGTCACTCTGCAGCATGGGGACTGTGAGATGGAGGACCTGACTTCCAACCAGCTAGGGAAGTTTGTCCTAGTCAAATGAGAGCCCTGGCTGCTTGTAGCTCACGCTGCTCTTGTTGCGAAGAACTTTGACTGCTGTTCCATGGCATGTGTGGGTCCATGGCTGGCCGGTGTCGTGTGGACAAGTGACTCTCAGAAGCAATAAATTTTGAAGTATGTGAAGAGGCTGTCTGGCTCAGAAAGCTAGCAACTTTATAGAACTGAAACAAGCAATATGTATGTCTTTTTTGCTTCTTCTATTCTTGCACTGAACAAATATGAATAGAAACTGAATTTTTTAAAGGAAAAATAATGATGGGGAAGATGGGTGGGGCATTTGTGGGGACAGGGAGGGATGTGGTTGGGGAAGAACTCTTCGGTACTGTACTCAAGTCAGACCAATACAGCTCTGCTGTTATGCAAGATTAGCAGCTGTCAGTAGTGGTGACACAGCAGGGAGAGGCTTTTCAAAGAAGGGACCAGAGCCTCCCTTTTTCACAATATTCATTTATGGGTTTGTGAAGATGATTACCTCTTTTAAAGAAAATAAACAGAAAACCAGTGGCATGCAGCATTATGCATTCATAGAAGACAAAAATGGAAGCATTGCCATTTGTTGGGGTTTTTTTTCTTTCTCCTGTTAACGCTCATTTTATTTAAAGGAACCAACATCCTCATTCCACACCTCCCAGATACATATACTTTAAATGAAAACTGTGAACTTCATGCTTGATAAATCATCTGGAAAAGCTTAAAAAGCCCTTCTAATTAGTACAGGAGCAAGTAATCTATTGAAAATGTATCCCTTGATATCAGGATCCAAATTGCATCATGTCTGGTCTTTTGCAGGGATGTTTGTTTGGGGGGGATGAGTGTGTATGTACATATACACACGTGCATATATTTTGTCAGTCTGAATAATCTTTAGGAATCTTTTTATAAATGCTGAGTTTTTTCATATTCTTGCAGAGGCACTGAGGGAAGCATTAGTACCAGTGGGGTGATGCGAAGGGTTTTCTTTTTAAAAAGCCCTCCTGGAGGTTGCCTACAGAGTTGCCTGAGGGGTATTTCCTAGTGCTGCACATTGTTGTTTCTGCTGCTAATCATGTTTTTATGCATTTCATTATCAGGGTCCAAACAGAACTGACTCTTGGGGAAATGTGCAATATTGAGGTTATAATCATATGCTGACAAAGACAAAAGGAATAGGCTAGAACAGAATTCTCTAACAGAGTACAGCTATTTCTGAACAAAACTGTATTAAAAATTAGTAAAACAGCACAATCTTGGGGTGTTTGGTTTTGGTTGGTTTGTTTTTGGCATATTAGCAAAATGAGGTTTTGGATTAGATAGGTGTTTTTTCATATGGTTTTTAATGCTGTATATGTATATAAATAGGAAGCAGAAAAACTATATAACATGTTATTTTTTATATTTTCTAATAGGCTTATATTGTGTTTCTGGTATAAACCCCACTCCCCTCTCAAGGTAGAGCATGGCTTCTGTTGGTATCAGTAGAAGTTATGCTTAGGTATAAAGGGGAGAGCAGACTGTGCTCCTACAGAAATGAGTCAGGTAGGGCATTACAGCTTTGGAAGCAGGTGGGCAAACAGTGAGCCAGCTTGTCTGAAAGCTGCCATCCGAATGTCAGAAAATAGCTGCATTCTGCCTCAATGCTTAAAGGACCCATCTGCCTAGTGTGACACAGGGTGCCTTCAAGTTACCTTGGCTTCATGCAACCTGCAGTATTACGCATTTGCAAATAATAGAGATACCTGTTTGTGTTTTGGTTTTTTTTTGTTTTTGTTTTTGTTTTTGTTTTTTTTACAAACAAAAAAAAGCCAAAGATTGACCAGGTTAATTGGTGGGAGTAGGAAGGGTTGAAGATGTCATGTGGCTCTGTCTGTGGCTCACCATATAAAATTTCTTTATCTGTGTGTTACTGTATCCGTGTGTCTATATTGGTGCATCTCCAGCTTGCCACTGCTGCTACGTAGTCTGGAAGCTTCAAAGTGAGAGAAAATTGCTTGAGTTGAATTTCTGTTAATGAGTGGTGCCTTGCAGCAGAGAAAACACCAAAGTCTCATGCTCATTTGTAGTGGTTTAAGAAAAAAAAAAAAACAAACAAAACAAACCACACACAACAAAAACCAGCCCAAAAAACAAATTGCTAGAGAGGAGGGCAAGAAGCAGCCAGCTCATCACAAAGCAGCAACTTTGCCTTCAGTTTTGTAAGGGGTAGCACATGTACTTAAAACGCAGAAATTCCTCTTCAATATTTGTTTTGTTTAATGCCATGTATCAAAAGGCCACAGATTATTTTGTTTCCTGTCCTGAGCAATGACAAGCACTTTACTTTCATAGTATTTTTTTTTTCTTTTCCGATTGCTGTAGAACCTCTTTGGAATTATTGCTGGAGCTAAAAGAGGTCATTTTAAAAGTTTGGGGTTTTTTGTAGATATCTTGACAGTGCTGTTCTGCAGACTGCAATGCAATAGAGTATTTAAAGACACTACGTGATTGGTTTAATTAAGATGTATAGTTTATTTTTTATCATGACTGAACAATCATTTTATTTCTTATGTTCAAATGAGAGGTGTACACCAAAATGATTAGTCGATGTGTTTTATTTAATATTTAAATAAAAAATGTTTTAAAATTGTTGTCCTGCATATGATTCTGTGGAGTATCTACATATGACTTGCATAGTTAAGCCTCTTTTTAAAGCCTAAGTCCATAGGACGTTACTGACACTTTCTATTACATACTAAATGAAGAGGAATGGCGGCCTCACAATCTGATAATGGGATATTGAGCCTTTCGCTGGTAGGCAATTTGTCTGAATTTTCCCAAGTCAGGTTATAAAATCTGACAGTAAGAGAGATCTACGGAGTGAAAGTGGTCAAGCATGGTTTAGTTGTTACCAGATGAGCGCTCCATCCATGTCATCTTGATCTGGAAGAGACCCCTGCGAGATTAAGGCAGGGATGGAAAAAGAGCAAAGGGGATGAGAGAGAGAGGGGGGGAGATTCCAGGGGTTGATGGTTTTTTTCCTTTCACATGTAATTTGAGAATTAAAAAAATACTGGGAAAGGACAGGCTTAGCTGACCTGGGAACGCGTGTACACGCTGGCTGCCCTGCACTGTGGAGGTGCCTCGGCTTTCAACAAGCTGAGGCTCCTGCTGCAGCCAGGCTTCTGCTGCGACCGCACGCTGTTGGTGTGGATGCACCTCAGCTCTAACGGGCAGCCGTGAGAGCACCCACCGCGGCTCTCTGTGAGCTGAGACGGGGGCACTGAAGCTGGTGGAGACGTTATTCACTGAGCTTGGGCTGGGGAGACAGGGGATGGCCAAAAGGAGGGGAAGGGGGTGGGTGGCAGGAGGCTGGAAGGGGAAGGGGAAGGGGCCTGTGGGGCCATGCTGGGGGGGAGCGCAGAAGGAGAGAACCCGTGTGACCGTGCTGCTTAGGCTGTAGAACCAGATCCCAGTCTCTTCCCAGTTTTAATTCACTCACTCTGTTTCCCTTGCGGCTTTGGGAGACATCCACAACCCTGGGCTGTCCTCTGCACAGCATGCACACAGGACGTTCATGATAGAAGGCTTTGTACTCTGAATGTGAGGTTGAGGAGGGGTTTCACTTGGGAAAGGACCACTAAATATTTGCAACCTCTAGTTTAACCTGGCAAACAGTCAGAAAAAAAAAAAAAAAAAAGGATTTTTTTTTCCTAACAAACAATGTTGTTGGGGTTTTTTTTGTTTTGTTTTTTGTTTTTTTTAAATTTAGATCCTAATTCTGAAGTTTTTATTTTCAAATCCACCTATCACAGTTTGAAGGAAGGGAAGAGTGGTAGGAATGTAAATCCAAAAAGTTAAACAAAAGCTTGGGGGCAGCAGATAATATTTACTTATTTTCCTTTCTAAATGAATTGTTTACTGAGCTAGAATTTGTAGAGCTCTGTATGCATTTTCCTTTGACTCCCAAACTGGTCAAAGTGTGTCATGTACATGTTTTTTCCAGGGTTATGTTTTCAATGTGGCCATCCAAAGTTAGGAATTTTGCAACTATTAAAAAATAGTGGAGGTATTCTTAATTATTTTTAATCTAGGTTTTAGTATGACCTGGTTTAAGAATAATCCCAACTAATGTTTTCAACTGGGTTCTCAGGGCATTATTTTGAACCCCAGTAATTCTGGAAAATCTTAGAAAGTTGCTTCTTAATGGATATAAATCGGTGCAGCTCCACCAACTTTCATTGACATCACTGACCCTGGGTATAGAGGGATCTTGACAGCATGATGATTTCTGTGGAATGGTAGGAAAAACAAGAACAAAGAAACCCTGGGACTCTGTACTCAGTTTCCATGTGTACACTGTTTCACTCTTGGTGCTTTAGTCACTGTCTTCCTGCCTTTCCTCTGAAATCTGTCTCTGCTCCGGTTTACCACATTTGTTTTTGTCTTTAATATTAATCTCTGGAGATGCTGTTTTTCTTGGCTTCGTTTCTCACATTACAACTTGGTACCTAGTTCCTTTTCCTTTCTTCCTCCGTCCAGGACTGGTGCTTTTCCCCCCCTTTCAGTTGGAACAGATGCTGGCAAGTTTAGCATAGCCCCAAAAGTGAATGATCAAACCTTGGTTGTTTTTTTTAAAAAGGAAGTGCTCAGAGCTGGCAGGAGATACTAGAGTGGTAGCACTGAAAAACACAGGCTGTTTTTGCACGGAGCAAGCCGAGAGCAGACACCAAGACGATCATACTGGTGCCAGTGTGGTCCAGCCATGGTAGCGAGGGATTCTCGCCTGAACCTCTCCTCCTGCCCTCTAGCAGGAGACACAGAACTCACCCCCAGACCCACAACCTTCTTCCTTGCTGTATCCAGAGCAGCGGTCACACCTCAGTGAGGGAAGGACTTTCCCATGTGAAAGGCATCATTGTGTAATCTTGGCCTGTGTCAGCCGGAGAGGAGAGGTGGCAGAAGGGAGAGCAGTTGAGCGTACAAAATTATGGTGCATGAGATAGCGAGTGATCAGTACTTCCGTTTCACTCATCCTGCAAAGTGAGAATAAGGCACGCTTCATGCAATGAAGGAGAATTAATTTAAGAACTAATAAAAGGAAATATGTGTCCCGGGAGGACGTTGCTTCAAATACAGTTGCTGGCTTATTTCATGACTGCTAACTACTTTTAGTGATGACAGTTAAATCAATGATAAAGGTAATCCACTGTCATGGTTTATAGATTTAGCAGAGCACCTGTGGGAGATCAGGAAAGAGCTGGTCTTTGATACAGACTACCAGGGGCATGACAGATAGATTTTTTAGGACAGAAATGCCAAGGCATCAGGTATTAGTGCCTGCCAAAGGCAAGACATTCATGTGAGGTGAACAAACTCAATCATCATCTGCAATAAATTCTAGTTTTTTAGTATACATCTTATATCATATGTAAAGTCTTATGCAGTGACAGTGACCCAGACCAAAGGTCCAGCTAATCAAGTAGCTCATTTCAGAAGCAGACATTTAGGGTAAGGGTGCAAGGACAGAGCAAGTATAGTGCAATCCCTCTGTGGTGTTACCAGCCCCATAGTGAGCAGACTGTGGTTAAGGGAATTTTTGACTGGCATCTGGGTCATTGTGTTTAACAGCTGCAGATGGACTGAGCCTCCAAGAATTTGGCTAACCCCTTTTGGAATTCTTCTTAAATTCTGGCCTTCACAGCATCCTGTGACAGCGAGTGCCATAAATTCAGTTTTGCATCATGTGAAAGGAGTACTTCCTTTTCTTTGCATTAGACCTCCAGCCCAATAGATTGGGTTGTGCTCCCTTTCTCTTGTGATAGCACATACGACGAGTAAGGCTTTCCTATTCACACCTCCATGCTGCTCATGAGTTGTTGGGACCTCTCTCACATCCCTTCTCTGTAGAGGTGACCAAGCAGAAGAATGCTACTGTAGTTAGCCTGCCCACCTATGGAAACCATTGCATGTTTCTGTGCCGTCTCTCCTGTATCTTCACTTACGCTTCTATGCTTCTATATCCTCCTCGGTGTATGCAGAGCGGCACCCTGAGGCAGGGGTACCCTAGAAGTGTTAGCTTTTTCATTCTCTCTTCATTCTGTAGTCATTCCTAAGCCTCTTTTTTGCCTTGTTGACAACGGTTGATCAGTGAGATGGAGTTTTGGGCAAACTCAGTGCCTCTGAGGCTTCCTTCCTGACTGATGTTAATTTAGAGCCCCTGCTGGTCTTTGTATGGCTAGGGTTGGTGTTCCTCATGCTCCTTGCTTTGTATTTGCTGCTGGCAAGTTTCATATGTCATTTCATCAACCTATCATTCAATTTTCTGAGATCACTCTCCACTTCGTTGCAGTTGGATCCTTTACAAATATGCCGATTTACCCAGGTCCTGACATGAAGGGATTTGCGACGCCTGAGCTTTCACTCTACAAACTTTGCTCTTTCCCGTTCTATCGCGTATTTAACGATTCTGGTCTTTGTTATACTTCCTGTCAATTCACTTTGCCCAGCTTTCCAGCCCACAGGTCTCTGGATGGCCTCTAAAAGACCTTTTTAAAAATGAATGTAACATTTGCCACCTTCCATTCCTGCGGTGCCTTACCATTTCAACAGCTGCTGTGGTATTGTACTGAATAGGTCAGCAGTTTCAAGTCTGAGTTCCCTCAGAGCTCTTGAGTGAAACCGTCTGGTCCCAGCAATCTACTAATATTACTTTTATTGTTTTATCCTAAAAACTCTTCTACTGACACTGGAGTTTTGGAGAGTTTCCGAGGCTCATTCCCTGTGCAGCCAGCCAGTGGAATGGGGCTGGAGTGGGGCATGAAATTGAGCAGAACTACCGCGAGTGGATGGATTGGTCTGCATAGCCAGCAGCTGAGCCACACAGGCTGTGCCCTCCCTTTTGCACCTCACAGACAGGTGACAAAGCAGTGACAGCAAGGTGGGCCCCTTGGTACATCCTCCAGAGCTGACCAGGGCTTTCTCCCTTCACTATATTTACAGAGATGCAGAGCTGAATTTATGGATGGCTTCCTCAGCTGATGTAAACTGGCATTGCTAAATCAAAACTAAAGCAGCAACGCTGCTTTATGATATAAAGCAATGCTGCTTTATGATATAAGCACTATTAACAGCACATTAAGGCTCGGACCTCCAGAGCCAGACAATCTCACCCTTTGTTTCTTCAGCCACCAAGGCAGTGAATTTAGATTCATTATTTTTGATGGAGCTTTTCCTGTATCATGCTGGGGTGCTTTTTTATGTCTCCTCTGACGTCCCTTTCCGCTACCCTGGGCAACTGTTTTTTTACCAGTCCTTGGTTTGTTCTGACAACAAAAATAGCTTAGTCAAGAGCTGCAAGGGACTTCAGAAATTCTAGCTAAGTGCTTTTTTTGCCTATCCTTGCTCATTGTTTCTTTCCCATTTCCTGGTAAGGTAACATCATTATCCTTTGGTGAGCTCGTCTACACGCTCAATAGGTAGATGGGTATTTAGGGCCTCTCACAGCCATTATTCCCAGCCATCTGCTGGCTTTCCAAACAGATCTCCACCTGCAAGCAACATCTTGCAAAAATTGAGCCTTAATCCCCTCTGTTCATGCCACATTAAAAAACCCCAAAAACCAACAAGTAGGAAATAATTTGATTTTAATTGCTTTGTCCTGCTTGCTTAACAACATTACTCTTATATGTCCTGGGATATATTCACACTTTCTGTTCTTTGGACTGAGTGAAGGTAGTTGTGCAGTGGTCAGCTAAATGTCTTACTGTTTTTTCCTGTTCAACCCTTGTATAGTAGCAGATGCTTTTACTGAAAACATAAAATTAGATTTCCAGGAACACTTAGACGCATGCCTTTGAAATCCATTTTCCATGAACATTTTTGCTTTCTGTTCATGGAAAGTGAGCACAACAGGAACAAGGACACAGAGCCACCAAATTAACTGCAAAGCTGGACAGATCAGGCAGTTGTTTATATGGCCCACACTCTTTTCCTTTTATTGGTATATCTGAGAAAAAACTGGGGTATTGGGCTTTTTTTTGGGATAGGGGAGTTAATAACTCTCTGCAGAAGGACATCTGGACACTGTGAAATCAATTAAATATGGGAGTGAAAGGGTGGATCTTTGTCCTGGAGGGAGGAAAGGCTTCTCTGTGGATTAGTTGAGGTAAGATGGTTTTAAAAGGCTACAGCAATGTCATCATAATGGCTTTGACACAGAAATGTAGCTTTAATTTTTAATTACTCAGATCTCTATGGTAAATCACCCAACAACAGACGCAATGAGTTGTAGGCATCCAAACGATGTGGCCCAGTGGATTGTGTTCCCATGAGAGCAGTGAGAAGTGAAGAACAGGAGACCTGACGGGACTAGGTGACTTCAGGCTGCTCAACCCACTTCTGCGCACTGACTGCTGCTTGGAAGGAGTTCTTGTTTAGCAGGAGTCTGAGGTGTGGTGAGAGGTGTGCTGTTGAGAGGGAAGGAAAGAGAAGATGTGTTTCAGCTTGGGAAGATGAACATCAGAGCTGCAGGGGAAAATGGGAGTCCCGGTCTGCCTCTCATGCCCCTGGTTGGTGGAAGCAGCTCTCTGGACAGCTTTGGTGCATTTAATGCCAGCATCCCTAATGCCACCTGTCATGAATGGTGTAAGTGGTGGGACATGCTGGGGCAGTCTCAGATAGCAGGAGGCGGAACAGTGAGTCCAGTGATGGAGGTGCAGGACAACCAGGCTACAAGGTTGTGTGTGTTGCTGGACCTTGGGAGCGAGGGGAAATTACTTGGGGTTACCAGGGTTTTACCATAGCCTTACTGCTTGTCCTCAAAAGGAAGTGAATAATTTCGCTGCACAGAGGCCCTCCTTGGCACATTTTGGGGTTAGTCAGAGGCTGTGAAATCCACTTTCTCCCAGCTCCAGCCCACTGTCAGGTAGCAGACACAGGGGTTGTGGGGCACAGTAATTCCTGGGCATTCCTCAGCACAGATTCTGTTTTGCAAGCCCATAGGCACCCTCCTGGTCTCAGGGTGGATCCATTTCTCTGCGTGCAGGACCCCACAAGCAGCCGACAGTCACTAATTGGATTCAATAACTGGCTTAACACTGTAAAGGCAATCAAGTCACTGGCTGTATTCATCCCTTAAGCAAGCAGGATTAACCAGTTCCTCAGGGCAGGATGTGCCCTTAAAGATTGATTCTCTGCACAGCAGAGTGAGCAAGAGCCAGGCACCCCAGCAGCACCTCTCCCGCTGGCTTTGCCGGCTGCAGGTGCCATGGACGTCTGCTGTATGTGCCACAGACACGTGGGCAGGCTGGGGATTTTTTTTTTCCCTGCTGTGCATTGGTTTTCAGCTTTTTCCTGGTGTCCAGGACATGTGGCTGGGACACAGGCTACTTTGGAGCTCACTGCAGGGAGGATGATGTTCCAGGACATGGCCTCTAATACCACTGCCAAGCCTTGCCTGTGAACTGGACTGGCTTTCACCTGGGTTTGTGATCTCTGAGATCATACTTTCAGGTGCGTATTGTTTGTTGGAGGAATAAAATCTCACTAACAGAATAAAAGTTTCCAGTATTACCAGTTTTTTCCTGTCACATGAGCCGTTACTAAAATTGATGAGGAAGTCACAGCATCTCCTCATTGCACTCTGCAGAAGACCTTGCGTGTCAAGACTGTCCTAGTCACTCCCCTGCCTGTTCAAATCCACTTGCATCATCAAAACAGGACTTGGCCTGTTAAAGAGAAGGCTAAAGAGAAGCCTCCCCTCTCTTTGCTGAGATGAGCTGTGTTCCTCCTGCTGTCCTCATGTGCCAGCACCGGGGGCTGTACTGGAGCAGGAGCCAAGGAAAACATCAAAATACGACACTTCCCTTCCTGCATCTCACCCCCGGGGCCAAGCTGGTGGCTGGTCTAGAAGGGGCCATCTTCTGAAAGGACTGGAGCTCTTAAAATTGCAGACAGGTGGGATTTTTGGAGCAGGTTAACCCAGGCAGGTGAGCGGTGAAATTCCAAAGGACCTTCCTAAATATCCACCTCTATTTTTTAAATACGTGCGGAAAACTTAGCTCTTTCCTCAGGCCTGAGGGGAAGGACTGAGTTTTGAGATGCCTGGGCAAACTGGTGGTTGTGTGTTGGTGGCAGGAGGTGTCTGTGGCAGGGGGAAATGAGAGCTG
>NW_010097671.1:20673-34923 GCF_000699245.1 Pterocles gutturalis
ATGCTGATCAGCGCTGGTGTCTGGCAGGGCAAGACAAAGGATCAGATGTGATTGTGGCGGCTGTAGACATGCCCAGTCAAACTGGAGCAGTACAGACTAGCTCACCTCCTTTCCCCTGGCTGACAGGCATCAGGAGACGGAATGCGTGTGTGCACCCATGCCTGTATGTGTGAATACACACGTACATGGTGTGCTTTCAACTCCCTGTGTTGCATTTAGAGCCTGAATAAGTGCAATTTCTCAGTACCATACAAAATTATATTCCCAGAATTAATAATGACACTCTCAGGAGCTCTTTCTTTGCCTAAATGGCTTGTCGATTATTACCTACGGTCAGTCCTGCCCAGTAATGAGGGGCTAATAAGGCTTTTCAGGATTCACTAACACCAAGGGAAACTTTTCTTGGTGGACTCCACTGCTGAGCTCTTCCCTCTGTGCACGGGTGAGTGATGGGAAGGGAACTGTAGGCAGGCTGGCTGCCTTTTTCTGGAGCATGATGGGCAGCAGTCAGCACCCAGTGGTTTCTGATGCTTTCGGATGGATGGAAGGTAGGAGGTAGGCTGAGTTTTGGTGATTCAGATGAGAGAAAGGAGAGAAAAAGTGTCATGGTTTAGCCCCAGCTGGCAATAAGCCCCACACAGCTGCTTGCTCGCTCCCCCCAGGTTGGGATGGGGGAGAGAATTGGAAAAGTAAAAATGAGAAAACTTGTGGGTTGAGATAAAGACAGTTTAATAAGTAAAGCAAAAGCTGCATGTGCAAGCAAAGCAAATCAAGGAATTCGTTCACTACTTCCCATCAGCAGGCAGGTGTTCAGCCATCTCCAGGAAAGCAGGGCTTCATCACGTGTAACAGCTACTTGGGAAGACAAACACCACAACCCCAAATGTCCTCCCCCACCTTCCTTCTTCTTCCCCCAGGTTTATATGCTGAGCGTGACATCATATGGCATGCAATATCCCTTTGGTCATCTGGGGTCAGCTGTCCCAGCTGTTTCCCCTCCCAACTTCTTGTGGAGAAGAAGCTAGGAGGGCAGCAGCAGTATGAGAAGCTGGAAAAGTCCTTGGCTTAATGTAAGCATTGTTTGGCAACAATTAAAACAATTAAAAAGAGAAGTGTGGCCAGCAGGTTGAGGGAAGTGATTCTGCCCCTCTACTCCGCTCTCGTGAGATCCCACCTGGAGTACTTCATCCAGGTCTGGGTCCCCCAACGCAAGAAGGATGTCAAGCTGTTGGAATGGGTCCAGAGGAGGGCCACAAAGATGATCAGAGGGCTGAAACACCTCCCATATGAGGACAGGCTGAGAGAGTTGGGGTTGTTCAGCCTGGAGAAGAGAAGACTCCAGGGGGACCTTATAGCAGCCATCCAGTACCTGAAGGGGGCCTACAGGAAAGCTGGAGAGGGTCTTTTTTACAAGGGCATGTAGTGACAGGACGAGGGGTAATGGATTTAAACTGACAAAGGGCAGATTTAGACTAGATATTAGGAAGAAATTCTTTACTGTGAGGGTGGTGAGACACTGGAACAGGTAGCCCAGAGAAGCTGTGGATGCCCCATCCCTGGAGGTGTCCAAGGCCAGACTGGATGAGGCTTTGAGCAACCTGGTCTAGTGGAAGGTGTCCCTGCCCATGGCAGGGGGGTTGGAACTAGATGATCTCTAAGGTCCCTTCCAGTCCTAACCATTCTATGATTCTATGACTCTATGATTCTATGAAAACATCAGTGTGTTATCAACATTGTTCTCAGCAGAAATCCAAAATGTAGCCTCGTAGTAGCTACTATGAAGACAATTAACTCTATCCTGGTGAAAACCAGCACAGCCTGAAATGAGGCACTTGATGCATTTTTCTTGGAGAGATAAAGGAGAGCAGGGATGGGAGCTCAGAGAATCTGTTTGGTGGGTTGGAACCCTCATTTTTGTTTAGAGGATTGACTTTTGGCTGAGCCATCAGAAGTGGTGTGCCGGCACGTACATGCATGGGTGTGAAAGAGAGCTTTCTGTTTCAGGAGGTAAGGAAGGGAATGTCTAATGTTAACTCTCTCATATACTGAGGAACAGGTCCCTGCTTTCTCATGTTACTATTATATTCATGTGAGGAGAAGAGGATCACTTCTTTGAGAATTAAAGTCCTTGAAGGGATGATGTTGGTACTAAGGGTATTAAATTCTAGCAGATGGATTGTGTGTATTATTATAAATCAAGATGTACACTGTTTTTAAAATAATTTAACCTTTGTTGTTTGTTTACTCACTTCCCTGCTGGGATTTTTTTCTTTGTGGCACAGGGAGAAAGACCTACATTTTGTTGTTCTTGGATTGAGATCAATAGACTTGTGGGCACTTTCTTCCCACAAAAATTCCCAGACGGAGTCATAGAATCATAGAATCACAGAATCGTTTCAGTTGGAAAAGACCTTTAAGATCATTGAGTCCAACTGTTAGCCTAGCACTGCCAAGTCCAGCACATACCTAAGCACCATGTCTACATGTCTTAAATACCTCTAGAGATGGTGATTCAACCACTTCTCTGGGCAGCCTTGACAACTCTTTTGGGGAAGCAATTTCTCCTTACACCCAAACTAAACCTCCCCTGATGCAACTTGAGGCCCTTTCCTCTCATCCAATCTCTTGTTACTTGGGAAAAGAGACTGACACCTGCCTTGCTACAACCTCCTTTCAGGCAGTTGTATAGAGCAATACGGTCTCCCCTCAGCCTCCTTTTCTCTAGGCTAAACAACTCCATTTCCATCAGCCACTCCTCACAGGACTTGTTCTCCAGACCGTTCACCAGCTTCGTTGCCCTTCTCTGGACTTGCTCCAGCACCTCAATGTCCTTCTTGTGGTGAGGGGCCCAAAACTGAACACAGTATTCAAGGTGCAGCCTCACCAGTGCCGAGTACAGGGGCACAATCACTTCCCTAGTCGTGCTGGCCACACTATTGCTGATACAGGCCAGGATGCTGTTGACTTTCTTGGCCACCTGGGCACACATCTGGCTCATCAGCTGTCAACCAACACCCCCAGGTTCTTTTCCGCTGGGTAGTTTTCCAGACACTCTTCCCCAAGCCTGTAGTGTGGCAGGGGGGTGTTGTGACCAAAGTGCAGGACTTGGAACTTGGCCTTGTTGAACCTCATACAATTGGCCTTGGCCCATCAGTCCAGCCTCTCCAGATCTCTCTGTAGAGTCTTTCTGCCCTCAAGCAGATCAACACTCGCTACAATTGGTGTCATCTGCAAACTTATGGAGGGTACACTCAATCCCCTCGTTCAGATACTTGATAAAGATGTTCTAACAGAACTGGTCCCAATACTGAGCCCTGGGGAACACCATTTGTAACTGAACGCCAACTGGATTTAACTCCATTCACCACAACTCTTTGGGCCCACCCATCCAGCCAGGTTTTTACCCAGCAGAGTACGCCCGTTCAAGCCATTAGCAGCCAGTTTCTCCAGGAGAATGCTATGGGATATGGTGTCAAAGGCTTTAGTAAGGTCTAGGTAGACAACATCCACAGCCTCTCCCTCATCCACTAAGCAGGTCACCTTGTCATAGGAGGAGATCAGGTTAGTCAAGCAGGACCTGCCTTTCATAAACCCATGCTGACCGGGCCTGATCACCTGGCTGTCCTGTATGTGCCGCATGATGGCAGTCAAGGTGATCTGCTCCATAATCTTCCCTGGCACTGAGGTCAGACTGACAGGCCTCTAGTTCCCCGGGTCCTCCTTCCAGCCCTTCTTGCATAGGGGCATCACATTTGCCAACCTCCAGTCAACTGGGACCTCCCTGATTAACCGAGACTGCTGACAAATGATTGAAAGTGGCTTGGTGAGCACTTCTACTGGCTCCCTCAGTACCCTTGGGTGGATCCCATGCAGCCTCATAGACTTGCATGTGTCTAAGTGGTGTTGCAGGTCACTTACCATTTCCCCTTGGATTATGGGGGTTTCATTCTGCTCCCTGTCCCTGTCTTCCAGTTCAGGGGGCTGGGTACCTGGGGAACAACTGGTCTTGCTGTTAAAGACTAAGGGAAAGAAGGCATTAAGTACCTCAGCCTTTTTCCTCATCCTTTGTCACTATGTTTCCCCCCTGCATCAAATAAAGGATGGAGAATCTCCCTAGCCCTCCTTTTGTTGTGAAGGTGTTTATAGAAACTCAGTCACTGGAAGACAAAAATAAAGAAGCTGAAAGGCCCCTGAGGTCAATGAGCTGGGTCTAAACCGAGTATTCTAACTATGAATAACAGGTAGGAGGCACAACCTCTTCTGTCAGCCTGTAAATACAACATGGACTGGGTGGTGGGGTGCACACAGAAGTCAGATCCAGAATCTATGGGCGATGTAAAGCAGCTAATGTACTTAAATGTTCCAAAAATATGAGCTGTCATTCATGTAGCATGTAGGTCACTATGGTCACTCCAAGCTCCAACATACATAATATGGGTGTGTCCATTGCGATGTTGCCACAGCCCTCTTCTGGCTAAGGTCTTGTCACAGAGTCACAGATTTATGGATGGAAACAGTCTATTAGGTCATCCGAGATGTCCCTCTGCTAATGCAGATTTATTCCCTCCTGTATATTTTCCAGTGCATGGTCCAGTCTATTGTTCAAATGACTCAAGCGTCCGCTGCTTCCCTTGAGGGACTATTTCGGAGCCTAACAGACCTTGCTGTCAGGATTTTGTTTCCCGGCATATTCCTCCTAAAGGTTCTTCTGCTTAATTTAGTTACTTATTCTTTCTGAAGAACAGTGATGAGGAACAGGACTGTAGAAACAGGACATTAACTTCTTACTTATTCGGTTAATTCCTGTTATCCCATTTTTGATGACCCTGCTCAGTCCTGTTCTCCCTGGTGTTTATCACCTCACACACTTCTCTCAAGAGTATGGTCCAGCTTCAACTGGGATGGGCTGGTAGGTACCTACAGACTTTGGAGGAAGCCAGAATGAAAGCATTAGCTGCACAGATACATTTTTTCCACCTCATTTTCCTTCTGAACTAAACCCTTAAGGTTTGTCATGTATTGAAGATGAGTGGAAACTGGAAAATAACCATTGGTAAGGAATTTCAATGCTCTAAGGAAAATTTCTTTAATATTTACCCCCTTCTCCTTTCACTAGTTAAGTGATGGGAGAGAAACGAATGCAAAGTTCAGGTTGGAAGATGAGCCACCGGGAAGTCAGAAAATTAAAACGGAGTGTAATAATAATGGGGTTTCCCAAACAACATGAACTCAGTGTTATTCCACAGCACAAGCACTTCATATTATTAGAAGAACTACCATCTGATTCTCATTTGTGCAGAACTAGATCCCTTTGCAACCAAGGCATTAGATTTAAAGGGAACAGGAATGTCACTTGCCCCCTTGAGGATGTTTTACATTGTCAAAGTGGTAGAAGAGGACTTCACATGGAGTCATGTCCCTGATATGCAGAGGTTTAACTTTACTAAGTGACAGATAAATAGGAATTTACACTATGATCCCTTTGCTGGTACATCCATCTCGTGTGGTCAATGTCCTCTCTTCCCCAGCGGCTCACCAGCACTCCTGCTCCCAAAGGTAACTCCCACAGCCCTCAGGGGAGCCAGCCCAATGCTTTTGGTGAGCATGCTTGAAACAAGAGCTCTGAATTGACTTAGCTTGGAAAAACCACCCCCAAAATATGGAAGGGGTTTTTTGTTTTTTTTTTTTTTTTTTTTTACATTTTAAAACCAGGTCATTTTGCAAAGTTGGCTTAGAGCAGAGCTAGTCAAACACAGACATGGCTGCAGCTGGTATGGGCAGATCTGTAGATACAGCAGCATAGATGAGGGCAGGAGGGCACCTTATAAGCTAAATCTGCTTCCCAAGGAATTGTAATATGGAAACATAGCCAGAGTTAAGGTTGCCAGGTCAGTTTTAGCTTCAGGGATTTGCATGGCTTGTAGGTATTTGCTATAATGTGGGCATATTAACATTAGTCATTTCGGCATACAGAGCATACAGATACAGTTCAGTATCCACCCTTGATTTATTTTCCAGGCTGCAGCATTGAAGACTGAAGGATGCTATTGCAAAGGCTTCAGGGAACTTGGTGAGGAGTGGGGATGAGGTTATACCGGCACTGTCATGGTATAACTGGCTATACCAGTCTGTCACGACTGACTGAACAGTCACAGTGCTATGTTCTTGGTTACACCAGGGGTGCTAAATACAGTCATTAAGGAAGAAGCTTGTCTGAAATCTTTAGTTATTGGCTTAATATATCATTGGCCTATTTTTGGTGTGTCTTCTTTTGTTTCTTTTCTCTGCATACACTGCAAGCTTTCTGTGTTTCTCCACCTGTGGTCCATAGGTTTCCACCCTCTTGTAAATGAAGAGCCTGAGAAAGGTGAATGGAAAAAGCAAGCTACTGTTGGGAGGGCAGGCTTGGGGGAGCAGGAGGAGTTTTTACCACAAGTTTAGACCATTTCAGACCTGGAATACAGCAGGTTTATGTCCAGCTGGTCCTGCTTTTGTGGGACTGTGCGACCTAATTATTTCTCATCTAGCCTCATTTTTATGTGGTTCTGCAGTCCCGGGTTTGCATGCTTTCTTCCCTAAAAATCCCAGCAAAGTTTTGTTGTCTTTTTTATCTTATTCTCTCACCTTTTCTTTCTTCCCTTTTCCTTTCATCTTAGGAAAAAAAAAGGTTTATCAAAAAGAAAAAAAAAAGCAACACAAAGACTAAAAAGTGTTCCTTTGGGGTTTTCTGCTAAATATACCCTAGCATAGAGTTCCCCCAGAAGGTTTCAAAAAGTAAAACTTTAATTCATTTCATATGTACACGTGCACATGCCCACAAAGAACCTAATCCTTTCTAATACACCACACCAAAGTTATCAGCTGAACAATTTCAGCAGCACAGCCTGGTAAACAGAACTTGTAACCACTGGTCTTCAGCATAGACTTGAGCAAAAAAGAAAAAGATTATGCATGACATGTTGTGGATCAGACTATGAAGAATGAAGCGGATCTGACTGATGCAACCTCCACGTGAATGGTGGTGAATATGTATGAGTTCGGCACATTACCCTGTTCATGGTTTTGAGCTTCTCTTTGTCATTACTGTATGCTTGAAGTTGGTTTGAGATTAGAGCTTTCGTTAGACTCCTTGGAGATATTTACTGAAGTATACATGCAAATATCTTTCTCTCCAATTTTTCAAGGTCACCTGCACAAGCCTTCACCTCACCTTTCCTAATCTGTTGCTGTCAGCTTTGTGTGGCAGCATGTTGGGCGACGGGGAGGCGTGACACCGCCTGGTCGGAGTCACATGCACACGGGTGCAGTGGTGGGACCCAGCTTAGCAGCTCTGCCCAAAACCTACAAACGCCCAGGGTGGTGGCACCTCATGCCCTCTGCCAAACACACTGGTGCTGTGGCCCCTCACCTGCGGGCTGGCAGCTTCCTGCCAAAACCAACGGCCATCATGAAATAGTGAGTGGTGCTGCAGGCATCAACCCAGCTTCCCTCCTCCTCTCACCCCCAACAAAACAGCCTCTTGCTTTTGGCAAGTTTGTACTGGGACTGCCGGCACGTGGCTGCAATGGAGGGGTGCACCTACTGTCCCTTCCCACTGGCTCGACTCATGGGTGGACACAGAAAAAAGGCAGAATGAGGCTTCCTGGGCAGCTCAGAGCCAGCCAGTAGCATGTCCTCATGGGTGTCCCAGGGAAGGCAGTGGGGTGTGGGTGCCCTGCACCAGGTAGAGGGGTCTCTTCCCTGGCAATGCAGGCTGCTGGGGGAGAGGGAGCCAGGCTTGCTGCCCGCCCTGTACACACCACAGTGCCGAAGCTGGGCTGGCTGTGGCCCAGGGGGCCATCACTGGAGGGAAGTCCTAGCAATGAGCCACCTCCATGCAAGGAAAGACAAAAAAATCAAGCCACTTCCACAGCCCCAAACAAGAACAACAGATCTGGTGTGAGGCTTCTCCCTGGGAGAAGTTTTTTGCCCTTCAGGAAGCATTCATTAATGGGGATGAAATATGCAGGCTCATGCAGAAGCCAGTTTCTCTGCGAGCCAGCATCAGGCCTGGATGGCCAAGACCCAACATATTCCCCCTGGAGCAGGCAGAGCTCTGCTCACTGAGGTCTGCTCACTCCCAGGCAGCAAGGAAGAGAGGATACGAGCTCCGCCATTCCTATCTCAGAGCTCCTTCCTCGGGCAGACTGCCTGCTGCGGTCAGAGGGTGATTAGCCAGGCTTAGCAGTAATAGTACTCCGTTGAAGGAATGAACTTCTTTTCCATTTCATTTGCCACTGCACCTACAATTACAAAAATTGGTGTACTGAGCACCGTAAATAAATACCGGACGTTTCTCCAGAACACATTGCCACTACTGGGAAAACAACAATAAAAATCACAGACACCTTTCAGGACAACAAGGGCAGCACAATGACCCCTCCATGCTGATCTCCCAGCCATGGCTGGTGCCTGGCATTGCAAGGTGGGGGCACAAGTGACTGTGGAGACCCACATGCAGCAGGCTGCTGGCCCCCAGGGCCACATCTGCAGCAGAGGCACTGCGGCCATGCAGCGGGAGGTTTCCTCCCTGTTTGACTCCAGATCCTGGTAGCATTACCCCTACTGGCAGCCCTGGCTCTGGGAGTCTGAGACAGGGAGAGGAACAGCCATGAATGCAGCCCACTGGTGACTTAAAGACTTCCACCCCACTCCCCCCTTTC
The DNA here is from genome assembly GCF_000699245.1 of Pterocles gutturalis. Taxonomy (NCBI): domain Eukaryota; kingdom Metazoa; phylum Chordata; class Aves; order Pterocliformes; family Pteroclidae; genus Pterocles; species Pterocles gutturalis. Next base: position 29,376 of record NW_010097671.1, read on the forward strand.
CTGTCCTTCTCCTCAGGGGAAGGGTCTCTCCCCCAGCTTTGTTTCTCCAGGACCTGATAACTCACATCATTAACTCTGTTTCAGCTGCCCATGATCCTCCCATGGCACTTTAAGGGAGCTGTGCTTCTCCGTACCCTTCTGCCAGACTTTGCCTCACGGGCTCATCCTACATCTTTTTCCATGCAGTATCCTCTGTGTTGTTTCTTACGCCTTCAGATATTTGGGTTGCTTGGTCTGGCTGAGGCACTGAAGAGAAATGAGGTGTTCCTACCGATCTCTAAAGGTCCCTCTCCTGAGTTAATACAGTTACTTAAAGAACTCTTATATCAGCTCAGGAGGTTTTTGTGGTTTTTTTCTGGGGCTTCACCGTGGGACCACTGAGTGTATCTCCTTTTCTTGGGATGTTTTTATTACTGAGGAATTTGCACAACTATTTTGTGGTGCATTAGTGCTAGACTAGTGGTCCTTTCTGAGGAAAGTCAATTTGATCATATGAACTGATTTAACTGGACAGGTCAGCCAAGCAAGGTGAGCAGGCTCTTGGTGAGCGTCTTTCTCATATTGCTTTGGCTCAGCTAGAAGACCTGAATACGATGACTCACAGAAAAGGAGAAAACAAACCCAACTTTGCAACTGGCTACGCTTTCAGCTTGGGGACTGTCTGGAGATCAGCTGAAAGCTAGGAATGCTCTTTATTTTATCTGCACTCGTTCACTCCACCATCATAAAAAACAGGATCAGAGCAAAAAAAAATGTCTTTTTCTTCCATCACTGCTTATTTCCTTCCTGAAGCGATAATCCTCAGAGCCATCACAACTGGTTGCTATGGAGGTGACTGAAAGCACAAAGAGAGGATTATGGCTTCAGGTGAGAAAACAGCAATGGGCACAGATGAGCTCCTAAAATCCAGTTCGGCTCTGAGGAACAACACTGCAGAGAGGCATTAGAGGACTCTCCCTGGTTTATTTGCCTTATTTATGTGTTGGCTCCATCTCCACAACAGCAAAGTGGCAGACTAGAGCTAAAGATGTCACACCTAAATAAATGGGGAGGGCTTGTGGTTTTCCTCCCAGCAATGTAAAAGCATCCTGGAAATATGGGCTCCTTTCTCCCATACTCAGATCTCACCGAAATGACACCAGTCAGAAACCACTTCAATCTAGGGGCCAAAGCTGGATCTGGGTTGTTCTGCAGAATTCCTGCAGTGACACAGACATCCAGTGATGTGTCCTTTTGTCACTGAAAGAAGGATCTAGAAACTCATGAGATAAGCCAAAAGGAGGTGGCTTTATTGAAGGAGGACATTTTATTCCACTAAGGGGTGTACTTGCACAAAGATGCCCAAAGATTGTTTGTGTGAGGGTGGTGGGGATGTCCTTACTGACCGCAGAAGAAGAGCAGCAGCCCTGGAGCCCAAGGGCATGGCAGACAAGGTGTTAGGGTCTGAGACAGTAGGTGGGAAAGGCAAGCATGGCTAGCTGGCCAAATACAGACCTCCATTTCTTTCCTTTTAGCACATCACCATCAAGCTCTGCCAGGGCACTGCTCTGAGTTAGGGCAGTTTGATGGAGAGAGGGCAGGCTCAACAAGCTTTTGCACATAGTCCGGCTCAGCAAACATCTCCCTCTGCCATGGCTTTTGCTCCCATCATGCCAATACCTGAGGAGCAAAGTGGCACTTTGCATGATGACGGGTACAGGAGGCAGGGCCAAAGTGGCTGGAGCCCTGTCTGTGCTCTGAGCATGTGAGGTTAAGCCCAGATCTGGGAGGTGAAGCCCAAAAGATTATGGTAAAGGTGCCTTATGAGAACTCAGGTCATCCTTTCTCCTCCCCGTGGCGTCAGCCAGGGTCTGTAACACTATACTTGAATCTAGGTGGAGAATATAGAATGCTTTGGCTAGCTAGGGTCTGAAAATATATTAAAAAAAAAAGTCTCTCTGCTGGCACAGCTCAGGGAAACTGTGCTAGAAATAGCTGTGCTTATGCATAGCTGTCAAAAACATGCTGTTGCCGGTGCTGCTTGAACGGGAGCGCAGCCAGGACCTCGTTGCCCAGCGGGAGGAATGGGCCATTTCAGAGGTATGCTTTTGTCTCTGGACCGAGGATAATTTGATCAAAAGCCGGGCAGGTGTTTTTGCTCTGTGCATAGGAACTTCCCCACTTGGCATGTCAGGAGGATCGTGATCCCGCCAGCTCTAGCCTCAGCCACACGTGGGACCAAGGTGGGAGAAGGCCACCAAAGCCCCACCGCCTTGAACCACAGCAGAAGTGGTAACCCCAGATGAGCCCTGAGAGGGCCATTTGGCAGCAAACTCCTAAGTGGATTTTTCCACTTAGGCAAACTACTCTTAATTAGACTGGACAATTTTAGGAACTCTCTGAAGTTGGCCGGCAGTTTTCTTTGGCCAGGAGCAGTAAGGCAATCTAGTGAAATACCTGGTCAGAAAAAGCAGCTACAGGGTCTTATGCGACGTAAGTTGAAAGGGAAAAAAAGCAAAGCAACCTTGTAGACATTTGAGTCATGACGCGGTTAATTACACAGACTCAGTAAAATAGTTAAGCAACACTACGGTTGTGAAATACATAAAATAAATAAGAATGTATAACATAGCTGTAATTGCAGGAAAACAAAGGCTGCTAGATGATAGCTGTTTACACATAACGTGTCAGGCTAAAAGGGAGACCTTTTTGATCTTCTGGGCCTTATAAAAAAACTGCCGCCTTCCCAGAGAGAGCAAAGATGGCTGCAATTGTATCCCAGGGTACTGGCTGTTCCTTATTTCCCAGTGCTGACACAGAGTCGTGACGAGGAATTATACATTGCATTCATCACGCCTGCTCTCCAGGCATGATCCCCAAATAATTAATCCTTTTAGCTTGCAGGAGCTGCCATCTGGCCAGTTTCCAGTCAACCTGGTTGGTTTTGCTATGGAGTTGCCAGTTGCCCACACTCATGCGGGTGTGTACAGCAGCTGCTTGCTTCAGGTGCCTGGGACTTCTTTCTATTTTGAAAATTGTAAGCTTCAGATATGCCTCGTGCTGCCCAAATGCAGACAACATACCAGCCTTTGCCTCAAAGTACTTACTGTGTGTAAGGAGAAGTAGCACGAACTGTACATAATACATACAGCAAGACTCAAGTGGACTTTTTTAGTTGCTTGTTTTGTGTTGAAAAACTAAATCTGAATAAAAGGCCCAGAATAAAATCCAGTTGTTTTTTCTCAGTCTTCTTGGTCCTGTAGCACAAACGTGGCAATGAAATTAAAAAAGAGGAGAAAATTGTTTTGACACTACAAGTCTGGAGAAGGGCCATGAAACCAAATTCAGTTTAAAAGAAGCAAAGCTGTCTTTGTTCCAACGTGTCTGACCTGCTTTCGGTGTGGAGGGCAACCCTGCGGAAGAGAACTGATGCTGTGGAGCAGCTGTCCCACAGTGGGGACATCTGGAACTTCTTGGAAGGTGATGTCTGGGATCATCCTCAGACCCCACGTGGGAGAGGATCCTCTCAGGGCTTTGCAGTGACCTGCAACAAAGCCAGCATGCCCATAAAGAATGAGTGTCTGTACATTTCTGGAAAAAAATCCGGTTTATGGAAAGTACTGGGGGGAAACCTTCATCGTTTCCCTATGATCCACACCCTCCCTCTTTGCTATGCCACTGGTCCTAGGTCAGGCAGAGCGTGGACCTACCCTTGGATCTCAAGCTGCTCCCTGTTGTGGTCAGTGTGGAGCCACATGTGCTTGGCATGTCTGGAGGATCACGGCTGCCAGATCAGATCTAACAGGTGGAAGAACGCTTACTTGGTCAATCTTTCTGGGTCTGAGCTATCAAACTGCTTGGATCCAAGGGAATTTGGGTCTCTGTGCATATGAATAGCTGCCCAATGATGGCACTTACTGCACTTTCAGCAACAGTATACTGAGGGAATGTAAAAGATAAGGAGCTATGGAGAAGTGTTTGAAAATCTCAGAACTGGATTCAAAACAATAAAAAGGCAGTTAAATCCTTTATGAATGTATTCCCAAGTGAGCGTTCTCCAGCTGGGGAAGTGACTCGAAAACATGCTGTGGTTTTCCATGGTACAGTTCTTTTCTGAAAAGTGGCTTTTGATATGAAAATTATGGTTCTATGGAGACCATTTGGGTGACAAGTGAAAACAGAGGTGTATTTATGTAGCTGCTTTTCTGGCTCAGCCTAAAATGAGAACCTTTTTTTCCTTAGGCCACCTGGCCAGTGTTAAGAACCGAGGTGCTGCTAGTTAAATTAGGCTTCTGATGAAACCTGAAGAAGCCGCTATCATCAGCACAGACTCTGAGAAGAGCTAGGGCAGGGCTGCTGTGGGGGATTTTAGTAGGCAGTTCTGCTGTGATGCAAGTTGAAGGAGAAATCTCAGCCTAATGTCTCCAGGGTACTCTCCTTCTGCATGGCAAACAAAAGGAAATACCCAAGGCTTTGTTCTCCATTTCATTTTTATTATTACAGTCACTTGATAACATTAATTCCCAGGGGGAGGAGATCAGCAAGCATCTTTACAGATTTGAGTGACTGGGACAGAGGAACATTGTTGGAATTCAGATGAGCAACTGCTCTGCCAAAGTAAGCCCCTATCCAAAGTTGGCTTATAATTTGAATAGTTGCGGTAGGTGGATAAAATCTCCAGGTACAGTGAGCTGGATTTTTTTTTCCCCATGAAACTTTTATATTTCCATTGAAAACCCTGAATCTTTCAACATTTCAAACTTCTCTAGTGGCCAGCAGTCTCTTCTCTGACTCTGCATCAAAGCTGTCCAACCTAAATTGTCTCAGAAACCAACTTCTTCTGCTCATGAGCTTCATTTGAAAAGAAACAATGAAAAATTACTTCCCTTGCACACACACACTAGCATATGGAATTACTGGTTGCTAAATCCCAAACTACATAGCAGCCTTTATTGTTATCAGATGAAATGTTATGTAGCTGAATAACAACATTTCTCAGCTCATGAACTCTGCTGGAGTTGGGTGGATGCTAGATATCTTTGGTATGAGTTGTCTGCAACAGTCTTCAGTGAGAGAGATCCTTTATTTTTAAGGTTATAAAGGAATAGGAACTAAAAACTAACTACAAGCATGTGAACACCAGAAGAAGATTGAGAGCAGCCCTGAGGAGAAGGACTTGGGGGTGTTGGTTGATGAGAAGCTGAACATGAGCCGGCAGTGTGCGCTTGCAGCCCAGAAAGCCAACCGTGTCCTGGGCTGCATCAAAAGAAGCATTAGCAGCAGGTCGAAGGAGGTGATTGTCCCCCTCTACTCTGCTCCTGTGAGACCCCACCTGGAGTACTGTGTTCAGATGTGGGGCCCCCAACATAACAAAGACCTGGACCTATTGGAGAGAGTCCAGAGGAGAGCTACAAAAATGGTCAGAGGGCTGGAGCACCTCCCCTATGAGGACAGGCAGAGAGAATTGGGGTTGTTCAGCCTGGAGAAAAGAAGGCTCTGAGGAGACCTAGTGGCAGCCTTCCAGTACCTGAAGGGGGCCTATGGGAGAGATGGGGAGGCACTCTTTATC